>NC_141618.1:25143433-25299370 GCF_047967505.1 Dipteris shenzhenensis | reverse complement strand
TAGTACCAGGGACGACACTTTCCGACCACGCGCCTGTGCTCTTATCATTAGACTCGGCAGTTCAGTCCCTTCCTCCCCGTTCGTGCCGGATTCCCGACTCCATCTTCTTGAGGGAGGACGTGCGCAGCAGTATCGGTAGCCTATGGGACAGAGATTGGGGCGAGTGCGTGGATCTGGTTGATTCGGTGGCGCAGGCTTTGCAGGAGTCCAGCCAGATTTGCCAGCTCGCAGCCCTTCAGGTTCCACAGGAGTGGTGGGGCAGAGAGAGAGCTCTTCGTAGGGATCTCGATTCCATTCAGCGACTCCAGCAGGCAGCCCCGGGCTCGGAGGAGCTTCGGATCCAGGCCCTTCGAGCCAGAGCCCTTCTTGAGGAGACTCTCCAGCGCCGTTCAGAGTTTTTCTATCACGCCTCTCTCTCTTTCTGGGCTCGGAAGGGCGACCGGATGTGCAAGGGAGTTCTTCAGGACGCATGGCCAGAGAGTAGCAGGTGATCAGCTACGGAGTCTTAGGACAGCGGAGGGGCACATTGTTACTGATCCGGGTGAGGTCTTGGGGTTGGCTACCGACTTCTACAGGACTCTTTTCCAGCAGGAGCAGCTTGCCCCTCGCACTCGACGCTCCCGCGAGGAGGTGTGGAGGCACATTCCAGCCCTGGTCCAGCCCAGCATGCAGGCGACGTTGTTGGCAGCGTTCACTACGGACGAGATGTTGGAGGCCTTGATGGCCATCGACGGGCAGAAATGCCCTGGCGAGGATGGGCTATCTCGAGCTTTCTTCACCTCCTTCTGAGATCAGATCCATCAGCCCCTCCTAGCAGCCCTCCAGAGGATTTTCAGCAGCGGATATATGTCATAGAGCCTCTCCTCGGGACTGATTTGCCTCATCCCAAAGGGAGGAGATCGACAGGAGATCCGTTAGTGGCGCCCGATCACCCTCCTCACCACTGCCTACAAAATCCTTGCCAAGATGATCAGCGCCAGAGTTCGGCCTCTACTTCCTGACCTCATTCATGACACTCGGACAGGCTTTGTCCAGGATCGCAGTATCCTGGATAATGTCTTCACCTTCTCAGAGGCGGCGGAGTGGGCTCAGCACAGTGGGTCACATCTAGCCATCCTACTTCTCGACTTTGAGAAGGCCTACGATCGAGTGGACTGGTCCTTCCTGGAGGGTACTCTGGAGCGACTAGGTTTCCCAGCAGGATGGATTCAGGGTATTTCAGCGTTATACAGGACAGCTTCTAGCAGGGTCATGATCGGCGGCAGGATGGGAGAGCGATTTCGTTTGGAGAGATCAGTGCGTCAGGGTTGCCCCCTTGCTCCTTACCTGTTTCTCTTCTTCGCCGAGGCTATGACATACTACCTTCGGGCGAGGTCGACCGGGATCGGGGTGTTCACCTTCCCATTAGGGAGGACACGGAGCTCCTGGACTCGGAGTATGCAGATGACACAGTACTGTATGTCCAGGATGATGAGATGATGCTGGAGAGGGTGAGGATGGCCCTAGAGGTCTTCTGTTCGGCAGCCGGTGCGAAAATCAACTGGAACAAATCAATTCGTTTTCTCACAAACCCCGGGGCGTGCTCACAGTGGGGGAGGTTTTTGGGTTTCAGGTGGATCCCGCGGGGACAGACAGCTAGATATCTCAGCTTTCAGGTCGGCCTGGATATCACGCCAGCTCAGCAGTTTCTCCCGGTGCTAGATTCCATTCGACGGAAGCTGGCTTTCTGGAGCACTGCTAAGCTCTCTCTTGCAGGTCGTGCTCTGGTAGTCAGCCAGGTCCTCCTAGCCACGGCTTGGTATGTGGCTTCCTGTTGGTGTTTCTCGAGATCCAGCGTGGCACAGCTTAGGAGGTTGGTTCGGAACTTCCTGTGGTCCGGGGGGGACGGTCTCAGAGATACCAGAGCTAGGGTTGCCTGGCAGACAGTCATTCTTCCGCAGGCTGAGGGTGGCCTGGGGGTCATCGATCCAGAGCTTCAGAGTCAGGCCCTGCTGGGCAAGTTAGTTATCCGCGGTTTGACCCCGGGGGGGCAAACGTGGAAGATGTTACTTCAGCAGGGGGTCGGTTCTTGTGTCCCGCGCCGAGGTGGAGAGTGGCTACCGTCCCTCAGGTGGATCTTCACTTCCGCCCCGCTCACTCAGCCCCGCTCCCCACTCGTTCGTAGCATCCTCGTGGTTTGGAGGCGGCTCCGCCTCAGTCTCATACAGTCCCCTCCTAGCTGTCAAGAGGAGATCGATCGCCAGCCGCTCCTCTGGAACGGTCAGGTCAGAGATGCTGAGGGCCTTCAACTGGGGGAGAGATCACACATCAGGTGGGACGGCTGGATGCGGGGGCCAGCTCGGTCCCTTCGAGTTTGGAGGGACACGTACAGACACTTGGAGACCGCTGATCTAGCAGTCGCAGCTGGAGGTGCCCGTGGAGCTCAGGCAAGACGCACGAGATAGACGGAGCGATTCCAGCTGATTGGTTGGTTCCACCTGAGATTCAGATCCTCATGCCTGGTGATGACCGTTGGCTGGGACAGTTCACCCCCCGTGGCATCCCACTGGTGGTTGCAGGTCGGATGGACGACACCTCTGTTTCCTTCTTCGCGGTTATGGGGGACGGCCAACTCAAGAGAGAGGATGTGCTCATCAAGCCCCTACTCCCATGGCAGAGGGTTCGGGTCATAGGCCTCGTGGGGAAGGTTTGGTGGACCGATCCCAGTATAGAGCAGGATCAGCTGCAGTTATGGCGACTCTGGCTCTGGGAGAGGCGGGCCTTGTCAGAGCTTGATTGGGACCCAGGAGAGTGGAGATGGCCAGAGATTGTGACAGGTCAGGGGTCGACCTCTTTCTTTGCCTACAGCACGACATTGGGCAGGAGAGTTCTGGGGAGGATGCAGAGCTGCCCTCCCACCCAGCGGCCCAGTTGGTATGCTCAGGGTATCTCCAGGTTATTTTTGCAGGCCTTCTGGAAGGCCTTGTGGGAGAGCTGGCGGCCGCGGAAGATCTCCTACTTCCTTTGGCTTCTCGCCCACAAAGGTCTTCCAGTGGGGAGCTGGTTGCGGCAGATAGGCCAGGATGGACGTTGTCAGATCTGTCATGAGGACGAGGAGTCACCAAAACACTACCTATGGAGCTGCACTCGCGCCCAGGAAGTGTGGAGGTGGACCTTCGAGATCCTTACTCGCGCAGCACCGGAGTTAGGTTTGATCACTTGGGGCGCGTTCTGCTGGTGCAGCACCGCACCTGGTTTTCATCACTTGTTCGAGGCATGTCCGCAGGACCCCACGTTCCTTATCACACAGGGGACGTGGGGGCCGCTCGAGAGCATTCCGCCGCACCTGGCAGAGGCTGGCACAGGATCTCAGGAGAGGCAGCCAGTCTGGGAGATTATTAGCAGCATCGCAGGATGGCACATTTGGACCTCGCGCTGCGCGCAGATCCTCGGTGGCACCTCCCTTTCGACTGCCCAGATCATGACTGACATCTGGAGTGAGATTATACACACCCTCAGAGGCCAGTGGGACCAGATACGGGGAGACTCCCGGGCTGGCCGGGAGAAGCGGAGACGTTTCCTCCGTGTTTGGGACACACAGGGCCTCTTCTTCGAGCATACTTTGCAGGGCCTTCAGTGGCGCTACTCACCACCTCTCTGGCTGTTCATTCACACTCGCCTGATCCCTCCGTGAGAGAGAGCTTTACTTTTTTGTTACCTTTTGGGCTGCGTCCGATTTGTGAACGCAGCCCGTCAGTTGTAAAGCTGACCTCATGTATCTTGTTTTCGAAGTAATATAATTAGCACTGTTTTTTCGGCAAAAAAAAAGAGAGGGGCTAAGGAGGTGCCAACAGGTTCTAAACTAAGAGACGATGCTCCTGATAAAGGTTCAATGCTTCGGTAGATCCAAAGTGTGGCCGAAGAGCACCTTCTGTAGGAGGAAGAACTTGTGGAGTGAAAGGAGAGAGGGGCTAAGGAGGTGCCAACAGGCTCCTGAGAAGGGTTGCTTTTCCCTGCCGCACTACTACCTTCTCTAAAGAGGAGGAGCATGAGTAGTGGTGGCAACATGTTAAGAGGATGGTACCTGCCTTTGTTTTCTTTTGGAGCGCTTCCTTTCCTTGACAACAATCCCTAGCAACATGACCAAAGAGTCTACATAAGTGGCACTAATCTTAATATCCCACAATCCTCTGATTGAAGAGAGAAGCATCAGGATGTTGAAGCATGATATGATCATCCAAGATATCAAGATCTAAAACAACGATGCTAACACGAGGCACCCCATCCATCCTAATTTGAATTGCCTACTTACCCGAAAGGGGAAGGGGGACTTCATCCAAGCTAGACTCCATGATGTCGGGTGTAGATAAGAATGTATGGTGAGGCTGGCCATGTGTTTGGACAACCCCAAATACAACACCAATGGTGGGAAGAAGGTGATGGTAAACTTGAGGAAGACCCAAAAAATGGAGGAAGAGGGAAGTTATCATTCTATCTTCTTCCACACGGTCAAACCCCAAGGAGAAAGAAGAAAATTTTTTTTTTTGAAGTTGAGCTCCCTGACACTACTAAAGCACTGTCGGGAGAATCAAGACCACCTTGGAAAAAACCCTCACCTATCGACCTAAATGAAACTTCAAAAATGTTGGAGGGCTTGATCAAAGTGAAATATGAAGGGAAGGGGGACTTCATCCAAGCTAGACTCCATGATGTCAGGTGTAGATAAGAATGTATGGTGAGGCTGGCCATGTGTTTGGACAACCCCAAATACAACACCAATGGTGGGGAGAAGAAGGTGATGGTAAACTTGAGGAAGACCCAAAAAATGAATGAAGAGGGAAGTTATCATTCTATCTTCTTCCACACGGTCAAACCCCAAGGAGAAAGAAGAAATTATTATTTTTTGAAGTTGAGCTCCCTGACACTACTAAAGCAGTGTCGGGAGAATCAAGACCACCTTGGAAAAAACCCTCACCTATCGACCTAAATGAAACTTCAAAAATGTTGGAGGGCTTGATCAAAGCGAAATATGAAGAATCATCTCTTGCTCTTAATCTTCAAGAGCTGCATCTCTCATGTATGCCATTATCCCACAAATGAATAAGGAATTATGCCTTGATATTTGATTGGAAATTCACTAGTTATATGTTTTAGTATAAGAATATATCATAAATATGGTTTCTAGCTATCAACCTCTTTCACGGGCAAGTCTTTTGGAGAATAGAGTGGGACCAATAGTTCTTTCTTGTTTTGACCTAAAAATTCCACCTTTTTTCCCTTAGATGTTGGTGAACTATTACTTCTCAAATATATCTTGCGATGCCATCATCAAGCATACAATCCTTTAGCTCCTCTTGTTGTACATTAGACAATTGGCTTTGAATTGAAATGTGAATCTTCCTAAAAGGACTGTAAGGATGTTGTGTTAGCGCATTTCTAGTGGAAGGAGGTTACTTGGGCAAAGTTCCATTGTGTCTTTGGAATATTATAATAATTCCTTATTTTAATTAATTCAACACGCTTCAAAATTATGTCATTCAATTGGTCCTTTTCTAATGGTAGATTCTTCTTTTTCAGGCATGGAATACGTTTCTACTTTTTTGGACCAGATCTGCAGTGACTGGAGGAGCCCCATTATTTTTCACTATATTCTCTCTCCCTTTTTGGTTTGTTGGATTCAGGTAGTAAGTTTTCCTTTTTCCTATCATTCAAGGTTACTTAAAAGATCTGATGTATGGGTACAACTACCTTGCCATTTCTGAGCCACTTTCTTTGGATCCATTTCCACCCCCTCAAGAGTAATAATGAATCCTAAATATTCAAGTCTTACCATACATAGTACAGTTTTCTTTTTATTTACATATAGACAGGCTTTCCCGGAACACTATTCTTAAGTGTTTGTGTTGCTCTGCAATACTTTTGTTGAAAACAAGAATGTCATCAATAAAATGCACTACAAACTTTCCGATATACGGGCATAGTAAATCCTTCATAAGCATGACGAATGTAGCTGGAGCATTGGTAAGTCCAAATGGCATTACCAAAAACTCATAATGTATAAACCTGCTTCTAAAAGCTGTCTTATGCACATCCTCAGCTCTAATGCAGATCTGATGGTAGCGACACTTAAAATCTGTCTTGCTGAAAATTATGGCTCCATGTAATGCATCTAGCAAGTCGTTGATCCGAGCCATCGGATACTTGTGCTTAACAGTGATATTATTCAGTGCTTTGTAATCTCTACAGAGGCAAAAAGTATCATCTTTCTTTTTCTTCAATATCACTGGCGAAGCAAAAGGTGAGAAACTCGGCTGAATCTGCCCCAGCTTGAGGTATTCTTCCAGTTGTCTTCGCACCTCTGCTTCTTTGGTAAAACTTTATCTATAGGGAGGCCTATTTATAGGTTCTCCCCCCAGGATCGGTTCAATCTTATGCTGAACATTCCGCTCTGGAGGTAACCCATAAGGCAACTCATCCCTAAGACAGTCAAAGAGCTCCTCTACAATCTGATCAGCCAAATCTGATCAGCCAACTTGGTCATCTCCCCATCTTGGGTAACATTAGTGCTGGCCGATGGCCCATCAATCGGCTCTACCGATGATGTACAAAGAAATGAAAACTCTTGTTGAGTTTTTCGAACTTCCATTACAGAACCTAACAGTCCCTGAGGGAAATCCTTTTCACGTCACAAGACATACAACACATCATTCATCTTGAACTGATAAATGTGCTTTTTCCAATCTACGACTGGATTCTTCCTAGAATGCCAAGCCTTACCCAGGGCTATATCTGCGTAAGCAAGCCTTGTTATTTCGAAATCAAGCTTCTCCACATAGTCTAGAATTCAAAATTCCAACTGGGTAACCCTTTGGTCCCATACTTCAGAGTTGAACTTCCATTTGCCATCCTGATTGTATATGCATAGTCAGATGGACTAGTTTTTTATTTCAGCCTCTTTAAGAGCTTGGAGTTAATTACATTGTGCGTCGACACTGAGCCAAACAACACAATGATATCATGATTGGCTACTTGCCCCTTCATCTTAATTAACTCTATATCGTTAAAGACTGTATACCCCGTTGCTATTGCGGGCTTTGATAGGATATTATCAGGTGCACTACTTACTAGCTTAGCAATAGACACACATAATAAAATGGGTACTAACCTCCGAGAAGATCCCACTTGTTGAATCTGCATTTGTTCTGCTCGGGGACTTCCCTCCACCTCCATGTTGCATTTTGAGATCACCATCTCAGCCATCCGACGATCCTTGTTTCGTGGACAATCTTTCCACTAATGAGGCTAAAGGCATCCAAAACACAAGCCTTCTCTCCTTTCTTTCTCTTTTTGCTCTGGGGTCAAAGAAGATTTCGACCAAGCCTGAGCTGCCATTGGTGTTACTTTTCTTTTCACTCCAATGGTGGTACTTGGTTTAGAAGGAGTCTCAACTGGCTTCGCCTGCTTGGCTTGGCCACTAGGCTGTGAGACACTTCCTTTACTAACCCACTTCTTCTCAAAACCACTTTTCTTTGGGTACTCATACCTAGTCCCAACTTGCACAAACCCACTTGGTCTTTTTCCTTTGGCATCCTCACAGTTCAAGGCTATGGCAATTGCTTCATCTAGCGTATTCGCATATTTAGCCCAAACTTTCATCTTAAAATAAAATCTTTTACCTGTACCGACTGAGGTAGAGGTTCATAAACTTTCATTACACTTTCTCTGAATTAATCAGTGTATTCAGCCACTAATAAATTTCTCTGACGAAGATTTCTATGCTTTTATCCCAAGCTCTGGATGCTTCTCAAGAGGCAAGAAGTGTTTTCTAAATTCTTTCTTGAACCCCTCCCAAGTAGTGGATGCCACTCCATCTTTCTGTTGTTTTATCCACCATCTATCAGTTGCCTCATGTGGGTGGCCTCGCGGATTTTCTTCATATCATTCCTGATTTCACAAATGGGGAAAGCCTCATCCCATTTGTGCAACTAGGTTTCTATGATATCGGAGCTATGGTCAGATAGGTTTCTATGATATCAAAACTATGGTCAGACATCCGACGAGAATACTTTTTTGGCCTATAATTGGCAATATTAGGCACCTTAGCTGTTGGTGATAAAGCAAACTCTAGGTTGGGCAAGATCAGAGCATGGTTGAAAGGGGGGTTGATTGGATCTGCCACTTGGCACATGCATGGCTGGCTGCATGGAGTACTTTGAGAGCTCGTTTAGAGGCCGAGGTCTCTCCTATGATCACGGATTGTTGTTGGCGCAGTCATCTCTGAAGTTGGTGTACATGTTATGCCCTGGAAGCCGATCGTGATGAGGATGGTGTCTTCTATGACAATCTCTGTTATAATCCATGGCTCGATGCCTTTGTCTATGGATGGTTGTAGCTAAGTGTGTGTGTTGTAACTCCAATAAGCTCGGTTGAGCTGAGGAGATGAATAATGAAGCTGTCGCCTACGAATAAACGATTCTATTTTGCATCTCTTTCACTATTATTTCATGCACTAGATGCTTAGCTTTTGGAATAGGTAGTGATCTTCGTTCTTTACTGCATGCAATAGTATTATACGAGCCAAGATCCATCAGTGGTATCAGAGCAGAGAAGATGGAGAGTAAATCTGAACATGCGGTGAAGCTGGTTACTTACAACGGCATTAACTTTCCTATTTGGCTGCTCACGCTTCGTTTGTAGTTGATGGAGAAGGGCTTTTGGTCAATTGTGTCAGGTGCTGACAAGAAACCAACGGGGAAAAAGGCTCATGACTCTTCTGAATCAGTAGATTGATGGAAAGAAAGGAATGACAAGGCTCTAGGAATTCTCAGGTGAGCACTTGGTGGAAGGTATAGCCATCATCTTGATCTCTCCAAGACGGCATGCGAGAATTGGTCTGCAGTTGGAGACTGTGTTTGGGTCGAGGCTTATCGAATGCGCTCTATCCTTAGACAACTTACTGGTCTTGGTGTTCGTATGGAAGATGATGATTCTAAGGCTGTACTTCTTTCCAGTCTTACACCAGCTTATGATGATATTGTTAAGATCCTAAGAGTTAAGAATGATGCAAGTCTCTTAGAAATTATTTCTATGCTACTAGGCGAAGAGAGGCACAAGGTACTGACCATTGATCAGGAACATGCATTTGTAAGCAAGGCATCTAAAGCAAAGAACAAGGACGGGCAAAAATGTGGATATTGTGGCAAACTTGGACATAGAGAAGAATATTGCTTCAAAAAGCAAGATGATATCGCTCAAAATAACAAAGGGGAAAGTGTGCATGTAGCAGAGGAGGTCGCTGGGCTATGTGTTGCAAGTCCAAGCGACGGAGACGAATGGGCATTCTGAATTCTGTGGTCATGCATAGTCGACAGCGTAGATTAGGTTCTTGTTTTGCATGATAATAATTCCTAAGTTTGTCTTGTCCCAAAGGCATGATGATCAGAGTTTTTGATTCTCTCTTACTTTGAGAAGGTATTTATTTTTCGTTCACTTGCTGTGTGGATTCGTGCTATCCCTGACTTGCTGTGTCGGGAAGCATTCTATGATGTACATTGCCCTCCCTTTTGTTTGAGGGGGGTGTTGGTGATAAAGCAAACTCTAGGTTGGGCAAGATCAGAGCATGGTTGAAAGGGGGGTTGATTGGATGTGCCACTTGGCATGTGCATGGCTGGCTGCATGGAGTACTTTGAGAGCTTGTTTAGAAGCCGAGGTCTCTCTTGTGATCACGGGTTGCTGTTGGCGCAGTCATCTCTGAAGTTGGTGCACATGTTATGCCCTGGAAGATGATTGTGATGAGCGTGGTGTCTTCTACGAAAATCTCTGTTATAATTCGTGGCTTGATGCCTTTGTCTATGGATGGTTGTAGCTAAGTGTGTGTGTGTTTGTTGTAACTCCAACAAGCTGGCTTGAGCTGAGGAGATGAATAATGAAGCTGTCGCCTACACATAAATGACTCTATTTTACATCTCTTTCACCATTATTTCATGCACTAGATGCTCAGCTTTTGAAATAGGTAGTGATCTTTGTTCTTTACTGCATGCAATAGTATTATACGAGCGAGGATCCATCATTAGCCCTCCTAGGCTCGACCTTATGAACACTGGTTTCAGGCTCCATTGGAGCTTTACCTTTCTCCTCATGAGATGGTCTAGTAGACATACTGTGAACCATTTTCCTAACCTTGGATTGCCTACATTTGCTTGCAGTTTTGCTGAGTTGCAAGGCATCCTCTAGTATATGGCCCACTGGGCGCGACACCTACTAGGTCGGCCGCGATTCTACGGGATCCACCCTAGAAGCTTCTTCTTCAACTTCCATCGCAATAGCCTTTCCTATATCCATAAGTTTTTTTTTTTTTAAATAAATAAATAACTTTTATAACGCCTTATTTACAATTGGAAACCCCAAGTTCCAAATATAAATTGTAAACTCCAAATACTCAAGGAATTAGCTATATAGGCATATACCAAATTGCAAACCAAAACCGCTTTTCCCTATGCTAGGGAAATTCCTGCAATCTCAAATAACTGAAATCCTAAGGGCAAAATGAACTAGCATATATCACAACTGAATTTAAAAGGCATAGAAAATTCCTTGGTCACTTATGCTGCATTGAAAGATCAACTTTCCCCTGCAACCCACGTTCAATATGTACTTGAGACCTGCCTTGTGATCTCCTCAAACACCATCATTAGATAGTACCGCCTTAATCTCAAAATCAGCGAGGCTCACAAATTGCCAACATGTTCAGTTTGCCAAAAACTCCACCAGTAGAGTCACCACCAACCTTTGGGCTCAACTCAATAGAAGATTCACACCTTATAAAAGAGTACACAGTCTCACTTTTGATTATTACATACGAGACTCCCAACGAATTATGGCCGTTACATGACTGAATGAACGAGCCTTGTGATGGAGCGATGAACAAACGAAGATTAGGTAGCTGAGCGACAATTGCTTCCTTTCACCCTGATGACCGGCTCACCACCAGTGAGATCACCAAAGATCCCTTCACCAACCCAAGGCTCTATCTTATAGGTCTCGTCAATATTTCCCCGATTTGTTTTATTCACACGAGAATGTGCCTTGGATACTGCTGACGCCATAGATCAACCTGTCAATGCCACAGTAGCCCTCTTGCTTAGCCTCGCCATTGCTCCCAGCCATCTATCTGCTCACCATCTGACCTCATGCGTTTGAGCTCATCGTTGCTCACCATTCGTTTCTTGCCCATCACGTCCGTAGCTCATCGTCTGTCGCTCATCGTTGCTCACATCCGTCGCTCACGTCCATGCTCACCTCCGTCTACTCATTACTGCTTTGCCCATCTGACGTCCGTTGCTCATCGCTGCTCTCTTGCTCACCTCCGCTAGCCTACGCTGCCTATGCTAGCCTCGCCACTCACCTACACTGCCCTCTCCGCTTCATCGGTTGCTTCATTAGTGTAGCCTCTCCGCTTCATCAGCATAGCCTCTCTGCCTCATCTATTGCTACATTGCAGTTAGGAGCGCTTGCGCAGCGCCAGACTCCACCCATAGTGGGTTGCAGGACGACCTTCAGCCCTTGGAGACCTACGCTATGCCAGTGGTCATGAGCCCGTCACCTAGCTGCTGCCATGGCTAGGCCACGCTAGGCAAACCAGTGGTTACACTAACCATGGTCAACTAACTCTAGTTAGTAGGCCAGTTACAGGCTAACTAGACTGTCACCTAACCAGACTATAACCAATCAGTTTGTTTAGTGTAACCAGATAGTTACTCACCCAATTACTCCACACCACCCCCACACACCAAAAAAAGAAAAAGGGGGGGGGGGGGGGGGGGGGGGTGTTACCTGTCATTTTCTGTTTGTCAAAGACAATCTGTACCTGTCAGAAAACAACTAAAAATCAGAGAAAATCACAGAATGGCTGAGTTGAAAGAATGCATGCCTTTGCGCAAAAAAAGGAGAAAACAAATGCATTTTGAGTGCTTTCTGCAATAGCCAAGAAAGGCGCAATACAGTTAGTGATGCTTAAGCAATTTTGGGGATTCTTGCATTGAGTTGATAGCCCGTCAGTGGCGCAAGTTGTGAATGCAATATACCTCTTGTTGAGGTATTTCCTCCACTCCCGTCTATCCTAGCCTAGCTCCTCCACTCCCACATGCGATGGGAAAGGAGGGAAGGGGAAGAGATTCTGAGAAGGAAAAAGACTAACCTCGACAGGTGCAAGCGAAGCTTGAGGATGTCAACAGACGCCTCAACCGGAGTGGGCTTGGAGTGGACAGCCAAGCGATCCATAAAGGGTCATCATCATCATCATCATCATTAGCCACAGCCATTTTTGCTCCCACAGGAGTTGTCCCACTGACATCTACACCTCTGCCTAGAGGGCCTACTTCAGCCCTCCCACTGAAGTCAACTTCGACCTCGACTACGCCAATCAAATCCGCTCCTTCGACACCCCTTCCCGTAACAATTGGCGTTTCATTAGGGCTCGCTGCTCTGGAGACCCTAGCCGCTCCACCACCCATATCACCCCCACAGGAGGTGACACACGCAGGACCACTGTTCTCGACTTTCCCATCCCCTCTCCCGCTCAGCCAGCCACCTCTCCCTTATACCACTGGTATTGCTTCGCCACTGACTCAACCCCCTACCTCCTATCCGATTGGGACCATTGAGACCCCTGTATCTATACCACAGGTATTCGCCATCTTTGCTCAGATGGCATGACCACCACCCACTATCTTGCCACCCCCCCCACCTTTGTACCTCAGCCCTTTCAGTTTCAGCTAGGACAGTGTCTCATCAACCTATCGGACAGATGGGAGACTTTACTCACAGAGGTACATAGTATAGGGGTCAAGGAGGTGGAGTTCACACGCTACGCCCAGGAGCAAGCTAGGTTCACTCAGGACTTGGCTAGAGTGGTTCATGAGCAGGCTTGCCATATCCAGGAGCAGGCCAGTATCATCCAGGTGCTGAGGCAGGACATGGTTCACCTCAAGAAGGAGTTCTTCTCTACTCGTACAGTTACAGGGAGTACACCAGTAGTAGAGGCCGAGATTGCGAGCATGCAATCTGTGATCGAGGAGACTTCCAGATGGATCGACGTAGCCAAGCGGGAACCCACAAGGGCCACTGTTTCGGCTACCCTCGTGGAGTAGCAGCAGAGAGCCAGTAAGACTCTCAACATTAGAGTCCGTGGGATCCCACACACTGAAGCTACACCGATGTCAAATGCGACGGCTTTCGTTGCCACTACGCTGGGTGTAGCTGAGCACGGGATCGAGAGGGCGTGGAGGGTGGGGAGAGACCCCGACCGAGAGAAGCCCCTGATCACACAGTTCCATGATGCTCAGGCCCGACTTTCGGTTTTACGACGCAGGTCAGTTCTACGAGATTAGCCAGCGATCTCCATGCATGAGGACCTAACCCCTCTATAGGTTGAGGAGAGGCACTCCGTGTTGCAGCAGCGTGATCAGGCACGTAAGGAGGGAAAGTGGGCAGTAGAAACATCTATGCCCCCAATTCAAGAGGGGACCGTGCCCTTCTATGGAAGGAGCTGCTTTCATGGTCTGCATTGCAGAGTCTTGGATCATTGGGAGTGATTTCAACATGGTTGAAATACCCATAGACAAAAGAGGAGGTAGGGAAGGTGGCATCCATTCCTTAGAGAGAGCATCCTGGGATGCCTTCCTTTTTCAGTGGTAGAGATGCTTGGCATCATGATGCTTTCCACACCCAGCCACAGTCACTCTTGTTTTGTTGGTTGAAATGGAGATTGCAGATGCCTATCATGCACGGATTGACAGATTTTATGGGATGATTGGGCTCTAGACAGAGGTGGGACATTATGCATTACACTTGGGGTGTCCACTTCATATCATTTTCCAAGTGTTTTGTTGGTTTCAGATCCTCAAGTGAGGAGCCGCTCTACCAGTATCAGGATTCTAGATGCCTTCTATGCAGAGGAGGGCCTCACAGAGGCAATATTGTGGACTTGGATATCTCACATGCATGATGGGCAGCTTTTCCCGTCAGATGTAGCTGCAGCCCTCTCAAATATTAGCGACTTTTATAACTCAGTTGCTTGTATCAGGAGAGGTGAGATCCTCAGGTGAGAGATAGGTATCCGCCAGTAGTTGACGTACCTCTGTAACAGTAAAAAAAGATTAGGAGAGCCAGAAAACATGATAAGATCACACTCTCGGGCTTATCTTGCCTTACCTCTTGAAGAGCTAAGGACTTGTGGAGTATTGCATCTAGGCCTCTTCTTTGGAGGTCCTTCACCGCCCTCTTCATGGCTCCCATATGTTTTTGCTTGGAATTACACTAATATTTAGGGAATTCTGAGAAAGAAAGAAAGAAAGAAAGAAAGTTTATTAAAGTCTTCGGAAGACCGATGGGTCTATGAGACTGTGAAAATCCTAATACAACGAGCTGTGGTAGTGGAGCTACTAAACGAGCATCCATACCAATGCAAAAAATGCAAAAATGCAGAATGGCAGTACTAAGTCCTAAGTACAACATAGTCCTGTCAATGGTTGACTATATATCAATCTCAGCATCATCATCAATATCATCATCATCCCCAGCAATAGCAAGATATGAGGATGGATGAGGCAGTGGAGGCATGAAGTCGGCAATAGAGTGCTGTCGGCCACTCAGAGGTGCGGTCCTGGCACGTCTCTTGGTCGTAGCTCTGCGTCTAACCAAGGCTACTGTGACCCCTATCGATCGGGCTCCGACTCTAAACAAGGAGGGGATGTCTCCAAGTGTGATCTGTGTGTCAACCCTCTGTCTGAGCTGTCGGGTCACGGGCTCCAGGTCACAGTCATGTCGAGGCCTCGTCTCGTTGGGGTCCATGTGATCTAGCTGAAAGAACTCCGTGATAGAGCTCTGAGAGGGATTAAGTGAGGAAGAAGTATGCTCCTGTCTCCGTGCTCGGAGTATCCTCTCGCGGTGTCTAAGTGTCTCATGAATGAAACCTGCCAAACACCGTTTGTCTGGGTAGGAAAGGAAACGGGCTAAAATCCCATAACCATCCCTGAAGAGGCAGTGCAAACGTCCTTGGATCTCATAGTACACAGGACACCTGAAGATGAAATGCTCCTCTGTCTCAACCTCCTGTATGTCACACAGTGTGCATATGCGCCGCTCCCTGGGTAGTCGCTCTGCTCTGCTGCTCTCGATAATTCATTTGGTACCAAATGCCAAGCCAATCTGGCAACAAAGATACAAAATGAACCCGAATTATGCTAAGGAGGTGAAAATTGAATTGGATCAACTTCTACGAGCAGAGTTCATTTATGCTATTGATTGTAGTGATTGCCTATTTCCCATTGTCGTAGTGCCAAAGAAAAATGACAAACTCTGAGTATGTGTGGATTATCGGAAATTAAATGATCAAACTATTCCCGACCCATTTCCAATACCATTTATAGATGGGATCTTTGATCAGGTTGTAAGTCATGAAATGTATTCATTCATGGATGGTTACAGTGGCTATAATCAAAACACTATAGCTCCACAAGATCAATCTAAGGCTATATTCATCACTGAGTGGGATAGTTATGCAACTCGGGTTATGCCTTTTGGATTAAGAGATGCAGCATCAACCTTTTAAAGGTTCATGGTAGAAACTTTCGGGGACTATCTGATTGAGTTCATAGCCATTTATTTGGATGATTTATGTGTATACTCTAGAGACAATGATCATCTATGCTTTTTAAAGAAGGTGTTTAAGCATTGCAAGCAAGCAATCATCTCACTTAATCTAGCTAAGACTGTTTTCTGTGTCCTAGTTGGTGTCTTATTTGGGCATGTGATTTCACTAGATCATATCCAAACCGAGCTAGGTAAAGTTTGTGCCATTTAGCAAATGCCAGAGCCAAAATATTCAACTTAATTACGTTCTTTCGTGTGCTTCATTAGTTTTTACAGACACTTATAAAATATTTTTCCAATGGATATTAGGGCACTTATGAGTAATAAAAAATATCACAACATCAAATCTCCACTAGAATAATAGGGCACTAATGTGGGCCTCCCCTCAACTCCTCCCATCACTTATTTTCTAGGTATTCCTTTTGTCATATTTGAGGGCATAATGCCCTTATATATCTTGGATTGCTCTAGATTGTTCTCTTTGTTAAAGCCCTGATCACATAATTCATGCATAGGCATTAATGTAGATAAGGCTTTTGATAACTTAAAATAGAGAATCAATTCTCCTTATCAACAACCAACACCCATCACACAAAACTACCTTCCTCCCAAAAGACATAGCCTTTCTTAGGAGGTAGTTTTTCTATGATGAGACAATATGGGCTGATCTATAGTCACCCCTCTGATCCATGCATCAGTGAATCCAAAGCGAACGAGGGTACCCTCTAGAAAGCCCCAGTCTACTTTGTCATAAGCTTTCTCAAAGTCCAGGAGTAGAATGGCAAGCCTATGGCCATTATGCATGGCCCAGTCAGAAGCCTCCCAAATTGAGAAGATGTTATCGAAGATGCTCCTACCTGTTGGAAAGGTCACCTCCCCATCTGTAAGCCCCCAAATGAGGAGTGCGTGGGGGAGGGAGACCTAGGGCAGAAGATGCCCAGAGAAGATAGAGAGAGGGGGCTGCCACATGGGCAGCACCTCACAAGAGAAGAAAGTTGCAGAGGACGGAACCTGTGGAATGAGCAGAAGGCGGGGACAGCAAGCCCTAGATCTGATCTGGCAGGACGCGATGACATCAGCAGTGTACGGCGCAGGACATGTGGCTGGGAAGAGGACATGGCAGAGGCGCAGATATGGCAGGATGTGCAGGCCCAGATCTGCAGCAGGAACTGTGGCTGTCAGTGGGCAGGAGGCAGGCCTTTTATAGGCTGGATACCTGCCTTGAAAGGAGGGCCAAAGGACCCTGAAAGTGTGGGCCAAAAGCCCTAGAGGGGTGTGCCCTTTTAGGGCTGGACCAGCCACATACTGGTCGGCCAGTCTGTAGCAGGCTGGTCGGTTTTTACCAGCCCCCTTGGGGCCTATATAAAGAGGCCATTTAGCCTCACTCAATCATCACTTGCAGCAGCAGTTCAGGGAGCAGAAGGAGCAGCAGAACAGGCACGTGTGGGCCTCTCTCTAGGAGGATTCAAGTGGGCTGTAGAGCTGCCGACCTAGCTCAGAGTGCTGCCCACCTAGGCTGGTGCAAAGACAGCAAGGTGAAAGGGATCTGGACGAATAGTCTACAGAAGCTTGAGGTGGAGCACGCGGACTCGAGTCTAGAGATAGCCAGCAGATAGGAGAAGGACCTTGTGGTAAGATCAGAGGACCACACCATTGGTGGGACTCTGGATCTGTTTCTTTTGTATTGTGTCCATAGTTGTGGACGGAAATATATATTTTGGTGGTTTCTCTATCTGGTTGGTTCATTGTCTATTGATGAGTCTGCACACCTATTGTATGCACATAAGTAAAGAAGTTTGTGATTCCACACCCACACCGCACACTGTGTGAGCTCTTGGGCATTACTATAAGTCTTCCGCTGCGTGTACCCTCTGTTGGGTATTTTCTAACACTGCCATGCACAAATCCCGTCTGCGTATCATGTATAAGATCTGGAAGAAAGGGCTACAAGTGTAGGCTGATTGCTTTTGCTAAAGTTTTGTACAAAGTACCCAACAGAGTGATCAGTCTCCACTGAGACACTAAATTCCTACAACCCCCTTTTGGGATAAGATGAATGAGGCCCTCCGTAATAAGTGAGCCTGACATCTCACCGAAGTCCCAAACGCCTTGCAGGGCTGAGGTAATGTGATCCCCAATCTGATCCTAAAATGAAATAAAAAACGAGGGGGTAAGTCCATCTGAGCTAGGGCACTTGCCCTTGTGAAGGGCAGAGAGAGCAGTCCTGAACTCCATGTTGGTGAAGGGTGCATCGAGTGAGACTATCATATCTCTAGTCACTAATATAGGTAAGTGCTGCCAAATAACAACTCGAGCATCATCTCTAGCCTGTGTGTCATGATCTGCTGTAAGAAGGGAGGCATAGGAATCTGTGGCTACCTGCAAGACGGCATCTGGATGTGTCTGTGAAACTCCATCTGAGTCAACAAGCTGTGAAAGGCTCTCCTTTCTATGTCTGGGGCCAAGAGTAGAGAAGAAGTGCTTGTTGACCCTACCTCCCATCTGAGTCCAAAATGACTCTCTGGCATGAAAGGCATACTCTGCTCTCTGATCTAACAGTGATTGCTGCTGAGGCCTTGCTGCAACAAGGTGCTCCTAAACCCAAGCATCTGTAGGCCTCTTCTGCTCTTCCCTCTGAAGAGCAGCCAACTTTGTTAGATCTGACGTCGTTGAACCTGCTATTGTTGTGTCTGGTGCTGTTGTACCTGCCGTTGTTGGACCTGCTATTGCTGAACATGCTACTGTTGGACCTATTGTTGCACCAGTTGCTATTGGACCAGTTATTTCACCCAAGAATTATTTTGAACAAACCAAAAATGAATATTTTACAGATTTGCCATCTGAGTCATACACCGATACTTCAAAAGCAACATGGGCAGCCGATGAAGGTTCTTATTGGTGGAGTCAAGGAAGACAGGTTTCAGATTACCAGATTAGTCGGTTAGGGATTCCCTTTAGTCCCCTTTCTCTTTTTATTTGTGGCTGAAGCTATGAGCTATTACCTTAGAGCTCAAACTGATATTATAGGGATGAGGCTTGATCAGTTATGAGGACACTCCAAACTAGCGGAATGACATAGAATTCACTTGGATTCAGAGGGGTGTTTCCATCATATACCTAGGATGCCAAGTTGGGGTGGGAATCTCTCCAGCACAGTTTGCTCCCATGTTGGAGAGCGTCAAGATGAAACTCATTTTTTGGAGTTTCGTCAGACTTGACCTTGCATCCAGAGTAGTGATTGTGAACCAGGTATTATTGGCTACTGCCTGGTTTGTTTGCTCATGTTGGTGCAAATCTAGAGTTTGTATCTCTCAGCTCATGAGACCTATCAAAAACTTCCTATGGAGGGGTTAGATGGCACCTTAGATGTTGTAGCTAGGGTGGCTTGGGAGACCCTCATTCTCCCCACAGACGAAGGAGGTCTCAATATTATTGATCCGAACTTGCAGTGTATGGCCTTGCTTTGCAATGGGTTTGCTTTGCAAGTTTGTAGTGAGAGGATTGATGCTTGGATAGGAGCCTTGGAAATATTATTTCTTACACAGCATTCAGTCTTGTACACCATCTCATGGGGGAGATTGGATGGACAGCTCGAGATGGATCTTTACTTCAGCCCATCTTAGATCTCCCTCTTCCACTCTCATTGGCTGCCATTCTAAAAGCTTGGGGCAGCTTCAAAGGCACTCTTCGGAGAGTTCCACCCTCCTCTCACGAAGAAATAGACAGGCAGCCAGTCATGTGGAATGACTCTATACTGGATGAGCATGGTATATCAAATGTCACATTATATACAGTGGTCTAGATGGGAAAAGGGATCTGCTTCCACAGTAGGTGCCTGGAAGTCTTTTAGGAAGCTTCTAGAGGATCAGAGACTCTTATCAGTTGGCCACCTTAGAGGGAATGCAGTCAGGATGCAGCAGATAGAAGCAGCCATACTAGTAGAGTGGATATTACAAATGACATGCCGATCACAGAGTCCACTTGGTTGGGAGATTTTACGGGGACGAGTGTTCCTTTACAGGTTATTGCCTTGCGAGATGAGCATGAGGAGACCCTTGTCTTTGATGTTCAATTAGGACGCAGACTTCTCAAATCTTCACATGATATTCTTTTGGAGGTTGCCTTCCAGCCTGTTAGGATTGCAGGTTACATGGAGTGGGGCATGGACTCACAATGGTATCTTGATCTTAACCCTATTCTCCTGGCACTTCGGTCTTGGAGACTCTGGTTATATGGTGGCTCCCCCATTAGGTTCTTGCAATGGGACCCAAGGGAGTGGAAATGGATTGATGAAGGGCACCGAGAGAAGAGCATCCCCTTCTTTCATTACACAGGCAAAAATGCCAGGAGATTTCAGCTTAGCAGTAGAGGTTGGAGGCCCTCCAAAGCTCCTCATTGGGATAGTTCTCAGATTTCTGCAGAGGTGCAGAAAAACTTTTAGAGAAGGCTCTGGAAATCCCTCAGGAATAGAAAGATCACTCTTTTCTTTTGGCTTTCTATTCATGGAGGGATTGCAGTGAACATGTGGAGATCTACAGGTTCGGGGCTGACCCTACTTGTCCTCGATGCCACGCAGCAATTGAGTCAGTTCAGCATTGCCTCTAGAAGTGCAAACAGGCGAGGATGATCTGGAAGGGTGTTGCTAGGATATTTAGCATATTTCATAGAGCACCCTTCTTCATGACTTAGGGATCAATGGCATGGTTATCTCTTACTGGCCCTCGTGTTTTTCGAGGGAGATGACTCAGACTCAGCCTTCATTATATGACGACACTCTATGGAGTCATGTTCTCTCCAGGATGTTTCCTTCACTCCTTTCAGAGCTGCTCATACCTCGGTAGACACATCATGGAAGATTCTGGCTAGCATTGCAGCTTGGCATATTTGGAGGGCTAGATGTACGGAGGCGATGGAGGGTTCATAGGTTCACCCTTCCCAGTCTATGGCGAGTATATGGACTGATACTATACACACATTGATGAATATTTGGGCGAGCATCAGGGATTCTCCAGAGAAGCTACAGCTAGGAGAGACTTTTTTCAGAGTTTGGAGAGGATCTCCTTTCTTCTCCGAATCTCCTTCAGGGTCGAGGTGGCATTTTCAGCCTCCACCTTGGATTTTTGTTAGCTCTTTTTGAGCTGGTTTTTTCTCATGCGTGGCATGATGTATTCCCGCATTAGAGCTTGCTCTTGCAGTTTTCATTCATACTTAATGAAGTAATCTTTTTTGGGGAAAAAAAAACACAGCTAAGGCTTGAGCATCATGTGAGTCCCACCTCCTGTGATCTTGTGTGGGAGTTGGAGGTCTTGCAACTTGTTGTCGAGCAGCTTGTTGCCCACCTCTAATTGGTGTAGCAGGTGCAATATCTACAAGACGAGGTTCATCTCCATTGACATATCCGCATAAATTCTTTGCAACTGATAGATTTTTTACCATGAAGTTTCATAAGGAGTAGTTGTTTCCATCTAACTTGTCCTCCGGTGCCAAAAACCCAAACACATCTCCTCCTGGCTAACTCACTTTTTTCCAAATAAGGATTCAGAAAATGCTTGTAAGATGTCCTACCTTGATCTACAATAGTCTCAAAATGCTGCAACAATAGCTTTAGTCCCAAAAATCTCATACAAAATCTAAATAGCAATACAAAATATGTATAGGTATGATCGACGAGGCTTGAGCTCTAAGGGGACAGGGCTATGATACCAAATGTTGGGTTTGGGGATGGGAGGAGAATCCAAAAACTTGGACTTGTATTGAGAATGCAAGAATTGTATATCTAGAGAATAACCAAGATGAGGATTATATCCTTTACACAGGAGACTAACCTTAATACTAACCCTAGGGAAAACACCTCCTAACTAGAAGAGAAAAATGCCCCACAGGTGTTCACACCTCACTCACTACTCATAATGTAATACCCATATCCCCACTATGGCAACCCCTGGCATTATGGTGCAACTAAGGGCCCCTTTCACGATTGACAAAATTTTGGAAGCTCTCAAAGCTCTCCCAATTCAAAAATGCCAGAGTGAGGATGGCTTGTCCCCATTGTTCTTACAGTGTTTTGGGAGCACATCGCCACTCCCTTGCGTTTTGGGATTTTAGGAGATCTTTGGTTTGAGATTGGATTTGCTCAATTCAAAGGAGGGGGTGGTGTTGATATTGTGCCAATGGCACTTGATCACATTAGTGGACACAACATACAAGATCGTAGCCAAGTGCTTGAGCTTGTGGCTATGTCCCCACCTTCTCGACATCATCCATGATACCAAGATAGATTTTGTTGAGGAGAGGAGCATCTTGGACAGCATCTCACGTTTGGGAGGTGGTTGATTGGGCATAGGAAGAGGCCTATCCCTTGCTATCCTCTTGTTGGATTTTGAGAAGTCTTATGACAAGGTGGATTGGAGTTTCTTAGTGGCCACCATGTCAAAGTTGTGTTTTTTTGGGTTAGTGTGTACGAGGGATCTTTACCATATATGTAGGCATCTCTGTCATATATGTAGGCATCTGTTGCCAGGTTCACATGTGCCAGTGCTGTCCCAACTAGTCCCTTTCCTTTTCCTTTTTGTGGTAGAGGCACTAGGTTATTTTCCTCAATCATCACAGGCAACTAGCGTGGTGGGGATTCACCTCCCATCTGGTTGATTCCGGTAGGAGGAGATGTTTGTAGATTATACAACCCTTCATGGAGGGTTCATTTGAGAGGCTAGAGAGGGTTCATTTTCCTTGGAGGTGTATGGTTTATCTTGCGTACCAACGTCAATTGGAATATAATCAATTTGTTTCCTTAGAAGGTTTGAGTCACTTTAGGTTTGGGGGGCTGACCTTGGCTTCCATTGGATTCCCGGTGGGCAAAGCGAGATACCAGGGATGTCAGGTGTGACTTGATATCTAAGTTGAGCAATAGCTTGCCCCAGTTTTAGAAAGTGTTTGGCACAAGCTCCTTTATTGGAGTTCAGCCATATGGTCTTTGGTAGAGAGAGTGTTGGTAGTAAACCGGATCCTTCTGGTGGAAGCTTGGTATATCGACTCTTGGTGGTGCTTTCATAGGAGGTGCATGGGGCGGTCGGCCAAACTCTCCCTAGCAAGTCGTACCTTAGTGGCAAACCAGGTCCTTCTTGCCACGGCTTGGTATATCGCCTCCTACTGGTGTTTTCATAGAGGGTGCATTGGGCAGCTCCGACGGTTGGTTCAGAACTTCCTTTGGGCAGGTTCGGACAGCACGAGGAACACTAGAGCCCGGGTTGCTTGGCAGATGATGATCATGCCGCAGGCACTGGGAGGCTTGGGTATGATGCAGAGCAGAGCCCTCTTTTGGGCAAGTTGGTGGTTGTTCGCGGCCTCACACCAAGTGCAGAGCCTTGGTATCTCCTCTACAGCGAGGCCTTCTCAAGAACACCCCACGCATTGGGGGGGGGCAATGGCAGCTTTCACACAGATGGATCTTCTCAGAGGCCCTCCTTATGGGGAAGGGTTCCCCCTTGATGAGGAGCCTCCATAGGGTCTAGCAGAGATTAGCAGGGGGCCTCATTCAAGCTCAGCCCAAATGCAGAAAGGAGTTCGAGCGTCAGCCCCTTGTTTTGAACCCAGATATCCGAGATCAGGAGGGGCGTATGCTCGGATAACGGACTCACATTGGTTGGGCATAGTGGGACAGTAGGCCGACTGGGTCCTTTGGCAGATGGAGCAGATTACCCGTGGAGGCAGAGGCGAGGCTTGGCGTCGTAGCGCATTTGCAAGGGGTAGGGCAGAGGATGAGAGAGATTGACCTAGCTATCCCTGGGTCCTGGTGGGAGGGACTTCGCGTGTGGATGGACAGTAGCAAATGGTTGGGCCAGTTTTATCGGACTGGTGTTCCCTTGAGGTCCAGAAAACCAGCAGAGCTAATAGTGACACCGCCCCTCCACTTGCATCTGCTCCAACCACTAGCCGATGGGCAAGCCTTTGTGGGCTACCAGCCAGAAGAAGTAGGATATCTTCCTCGGCTACAAACTGGACCATAACCGCATCCAAACCTAGAATGGACATCCCGGCTGGGCCACCCAATGCCTCTCCCTCAAAGGGGTCCATGTTGAAAAATCCATTTGAAGCCTCCTGCCAACCTCGTCCACCTGCTCGGCAAGGTCGCCCCTGGAGGGCCAAAACCACTCTCTCGGATCCCACTGGACTTCCCTCAAGGGCCTACCCTCCTGAAGCCAGAGGCGCCATCATCTGGGGGCATCCTGCTCTGAGATACTGGGAGGGTCAATGTGCCACTCCTTCCCCAAACATCCCGTCACTCTGATCATCTGCCAGTGAATCCCATCCATACTCCCATCCATCTTTGGGTCTCTCTCAGTGATTGCCTAGAGTAGGCCTCCAGGTCCTACACGGAAAAAATCAGGCTGCGTGTTGCCTCGCTGCATCATCATACGGGTCATAATCCTAAGGGCTCCCATCCAAATCCTCACTGCGCTACGACAGCTCTAGAGGCAGTGCGCACTTGGGGGATGGTGGCCTGGTTGATTGAGGGGGAGGACATGCATTCCAGATTGATGAGATCTCCCGAGCTTATCGGATAAAGGGTCAGAGCATTCAGAGGATAGAGCTCCATGAGGCGGTCCCTCTTGATAGCCTGGCTCCTCCTCCTCCGGAGGACAGCGTTTGGGAGGGAGTAGCCAGTATCACTGTGTTGGGTTGCTCGCTGCATTTTGGTGATGGCCGGTTCCACCCTCGGCTACCTTGGTCGCCATCTAGTAGGATATCATCTACACCCTCCGCTCCACCTGGGAGTGTGGGACCCCATGCTCTAGGGCGACTGTCGCGAGGCGTGCTCAATTCTGCAAGGCTTGGCTTGCATGAGTTTTTTACATTTTCACTCCGCGAGCGATTTGCTGGTTGTATAGTCCCCCCACCTGGCTGTAAGCCCCAGTACGAGAGATCCCCTAGGTAGTGAGCTAAGTTTCTCTAGAACAGGTCGGTTTTTCTTTCAGCCTTTTCCCGGTTTTTTCCATACTCAGCACCTTCAGGGCTGCTGTTTTGTATGAAGTTTTTCAAGCATTAATAGAAGGTTCTTTTCTTTGCAAAAAAAAAAGGAGGTGCATGGGGCAACTTGATGCACAATTTCAAGAGTCATGCTCCGATGGCAAATGGAATACTCGAGTTAGGGTCATTTGGAAGATAGTGACTCAGGCATCTAGAGATGCATAGCAAATCCATATAGGTAAAGCTCAATATTAGGGACATGACCCTAGGCTCGGAGCCTTGAAAGCTCTTACTATAGTAGGGCTTCTAAGGAGCACTCCCCACATAGGGGGATAGTAGCAATAGTCTCAACGGTGGATCTTCATAGAGGCCCCTCTCAAAGGGAAAGGGTCACCGTTGATGAGGATCTTGATGAGAGTGTGGTAACATCTCTCAGGCAACCTCATTTGTGTTAATCCCCAAGGCAAGGAGGATGCGTTCAAGAGTGACATCCCTTGATCTTGCACTTGGATGTTTGAGACCTGTGCGCAGATTGGTTGGGCACATTGAGATTTTGATCTGGTGTGATCCTTGGGTCTTGAAGTCGGCTCCCCAAGCAACTAGAGGAGAGGCTACACTATTCACCCACCTGAGGAGAGGAGCTAGTAGAAGGATACAAGAGATCAATGAGGCTATCCCCCAAAAGCATGGCAGGAGGGGCTTTTTTTTCTGTAGGAGGACCACAATGAGCCCTACCCAGTTTTATTTAGCATTGGATTGGGCAAGTCACTTCAGATTGAATCAAAGTAAGGGGACAGAAATCTCGGTGACGATGATCTTAGACTCAATAGAGCGGCAAAGGATTCAGTGGTTCTCCGTTTGTGGCGAGCTAACGACAACACTTTGGTATGGGCAAGATCACTCTCGATGGCGCCTTTGGTTATGGGAGGATAGACCCTTGCATGAGGTACAGTGGGATCTAGGTGAGTAGTTCTAACAATCCTAGGTTGGGCATTTAGAGCAGGTAGTAGTGGTGCCTTTCTTCTCATATACCACCTGCAAAGGTAGATGAATGCAGCTGGATGCATTGGCTTAGACCCTTCATGGGAGCAGCATTGCAGTAGGTGCTAGATGAGCTCCTTAACAGGTTTGGCTCCCCGCTTCTAGACTAGCCTCCACCCAAGGAAGATCTCTTATTTCTTCTAGATGGTAGCCCATGGAGGTCTGTCCATAGGAACGTGGTTAGTGCAGATGAGGGTAGATGGGGCTTGTCATTGTTGTGATGCCGGGAACCTTGAGACGATAGCTCACCACTTGTGGAAACATTTAGCAGCGCAAAGGATCTAGTACTGATCTGTCAGGATTGTTGGAAGCAAGTGCACTTGGAAGATGAAGAAGCCAAAGAAGAAAGATCCAATGTTTTTTCCCCCTCTAGAAAAAAGAACTGTCTATGAAAAAAAATTGAAACACAATACAAGTCAGCAATTTGTGGAATGCTTGGCCTGGCTGCTATGCAGCCGGCCAGCCTGCTTCTCAAGATCCACACCACTTCCTAGAGTGTCTTAGAAACAAGTGCCAACAACCGAGGTGGAGGGGTGTAATGTAGAAGGTGCCTGCAGGCCATGCCTTGCAGAAACACTCTGCCTTTCGGCGGTCTTCTTAGACCCCTTTGTACACTGCTCTCAAGTGACACATAGGGTGTAGATGACATGGTGCCAAATGTTGACGAGGGTCACTGCAGGTGGAGCCTGCTTTCCCCCCACCATTAGTAACTCCACACCACTACCCAGATATTACATGCAATGATGCTGACGACCATCTCCCACATACCGTCCTTTGGAGAGAGCTCAAGTTACTAATGAGAGAGGGGACCGGGTCTTGAATGCCTAGGCGGGTGAAACTCAGTCCTCCTATCTTCTAGGATGGAAAGACCATCTCGATAATCCATGGTATTGTGAAGTGTAGGATGTCCTTTCATTGGTACGAATATAACTCACCCTTCAAGAATAATGCATGAGTGGAAATCTTTTAGAAAACAAATCTCTGTGGGGGACTTCTGTAGAGATCATGGTATATCGTTTGCTTTAAAAAAACATGAAACACTAGGAGCTTCTTTAAATTATACAGCAAAAGATTGTGTTTCTGACTTAAAGATTTGGTGGACTTCTGAACAGACAGTAACGAGGATACTCTTCTGTGCTGAATTGGATGCAGACTTACATTTTGTTTACAATAGTGTTTTTGCATTTTATAAAGCTGTAAACGAGACTATTCACCAAAGTAGCAGATGAATGATCTTTAATTGTTGTGAATTGATCCACTTTACTGAACAATTTCTTAGTGAATCTGCCTATTTGGTTTTTGAGACTATAGCGTACTTGGGTATTCCATTTTGAAAAGTCACTATTTATATTTATAGAATATTTGAAAAGTCACTATATTTTTTCAACAAATTAGGGACAGAAGGGTGGTACTTCACTGGATAGTGTGCATTTAAGTGAGACAGGTTTGTGCGCTTTTGAACAGAGAGAAATGAGGACTCTGTGTAAGAGTATGGATCAATTTTTAATGCAGACTTTGATATGTTAACGACAGTTTTTTTGCACCAAAAACTGAACATGAGACTATGCCCTGAAGTGGCAGATGATTGATGTGTAATCATCTCGAATTGATCAGCTTGTTTGATGGATTTCAAAATGAATCTACCAAGTTGTTTTCTGGGACTCTTGAGTACTTGTGTATTCCATTCTCTCATTTTCAGTTTTTCGTTTCTAAAGCATTCATTTCCTTTCCTTGCATAACATTACTTTTCTTGCTCCATTTGGTAATGAATTTTCTGGACTCTTTATATACATCTTCTTGCAGACGTAGCTTTTTTTTTCTGCAGGTTGGCACGAGACACATTATCAAACCTTGCAGTTTCTGTGGACATGCTATTCAATGCATCCACCTTTTATATTCAATGGAGCGTTGGAACAATTTTTCAGAAACGAATAGATGGACAAACTAAGGATATAGACTCTGTCAAAATAGTGGTGGAAGGGGTAAGTCATATTCTTCTTTTAAACACAATGTCAGAAACCATATTGTTGGAGAGGGTGCAGAAAAGGTTTGGCCTGCTGGGATTTTTTTTTGCAATAAAAGACTTCTATTAAGTGTGAAAGAAACTCCTTGAGCAAAGCTCAAGAGAAGATTACATCATGCAAGGCATGAAAAAACAAGCACCCAAATAGGGCCAAATCAAGCTATTGTAATAGAGCTAGAAAAAAAACCAAGGTTGA
Organism: Dipteris shenzhenensis; assembly: GCF_047967505.1. Lineage (NCBI taxonomy): Eukaryota > Viridiplantae > Streptophyta > Polypodiopsida > Gleicheniales > Dipteridaceae > Dipteris > Dipteris shenzhenensis. Next base: position 25,271,513 of record NC_141618.1, on the reverse strand, counting down.
GGCTGAAAGTGCCACCTCAACCCTTTGGTGGACTCCTAGAAAAACGGGGAGCCACTCCACTCCCTAATGAAAATAGCTCTCCTACTAGAGGCTGTTTGGAAAGACTTGTGCATGCTCCCTCAAATGCGCAGGGTGGACCTGGGGACCTTCCAACGCCTCTGTGCATTTGGATGTCCAAATATGCCATGCTGAAATGCTTGCCAGAAAAGAGGCATGTGCATGTCAAAAAGGAGATGCAGAAACATCATCCAGAGAGCATGGTGTAACCAAATGTCGCTGAACCCAAAGAGCCCAAGAAGAATCATGTCTCTCATTAAGCACCCGAGGCCCTTAGAGAGAAAGCCAGGCTATCGAGCCCAAGGTCACGAAGAAAGGAAAAGGCGTAAAAGTTTTCAATAATCTAGCAATACACTTCCAGTCATCTTAGTCCAAGGCATCCCCGTTTGATCCTCGTAGTCCTATAACTTGAAGTTGGGATCCCTAAACTCGTAAAGGCCCCAAGCCAAATAGACCAAGATTAAGGTCCGTCCCTTGCAAAACAACCCAATCCAAGGGTATGGCTGCATCAATCTGTTGTATTCTCCTTTCACTTCCTTTGATTTGACTTACCAATTGGAGTCTACGATCATCTGGAAGGTTTTTGAAGTCCTTCTAGGAACCCACAGAGGAAGCGAGACCTCTTTTCCATCTAGACTATTGCACACAATCGGCTATACCATACATCAGCTGCATCCTCCAATGACGAAGGAAAAATGTGTAGAAAGGCATGCTCATTCTCCACACCCTTGGCTTTGCCCGCTGTGAGAAACTTCCTCACATCAGCTTACACATCCTCATGTAGGTGACCTTTGAACTTTTGAGTCTTCACATGGACTTTGTTGAGTAACTCAAGAAGTCTGGCTTTTTCTCCAGGACTGAGAACCACCGCACTCACTCCGGAAGCTGAGGCAGAAGGAAGAGCAGAAGGGCCTCCCGATGGAGCAGTGCTCAATGTGGGTACTATGGAGACATATGGTGGAGTGGCTGATGAGACAACACCCCGGGCAGGAGACCACACTGCTGCAGTTACTACTGATGTAGCCATAGTGGAGATAGATGGTACTGCATATGCTGTAGGCACTACCGTTGCAAAAGTAGATGGTGAAGACACGAGGAATGTGGGGGTCAATGGGGATGTGGAGATAGTTGGGAAGGAGAAGGAAGGGGTCGAAGCCATGTAGAATGGATAAGAAGCAGTAGGGAAGGGTAGAGATAATGGCAATGGTAGGGGCATGACCGGAGGAAAAGGTGAACCCACAGATGTCACGGATGTAGAAACTAGATTGGAAGGACCAGGGTTATGCATGGCAGACGAAATGGCAGCTTTGCCACTGGATGTCAAGTCCGGCGCTGAAGTGGGTACTACTCTTGTTGAAGTGGTTGCAGTGGCTGCTAATGAAGACATTGCTGCAACAGGAGATAAGGGGCTGTCTTGACCTTGACGCACGTGTGAGGAGCCCTCGTCCTTATTACTTTCTTCTTTCACCTGTTCCCCGCTTTGTACTTTCCGGAGTCGGGATCTGACCACCACCGATCTTGTTGGTCCAAATCGATGAGAGTCTCGATGAAGTTACTTGCTCTGGCTACAGCGCCAATAGGTTCACTTTGTGCTCTTCTTGAGGACTTTGCGAACTTCCGTCTCATGTAGTGCTTTTTGTATCTAGTTTGGTCGGCCGGAAGTCTCCTCTTCACTCTCCTTAAGTACCTCCTCTCCCTCGCTCCTTCAAGGGTATCAGAACTACTCGGCATAAGAACTCTCTCCTCTAGGACCCAAGAACTCCACTTCCCTCTTGCTACAGTGTCCCACCGTGATTGCCATAAACTATTTGAGGGGAGGCGTTCCTATCCTTCCGGAGGTGTTACCGGATGCCAAAGGCTGCTGGTGTGAGAAGCATGAGTGTTGCAATGCTCTAATGCAGTGGATCGCGCGGAGTGCACCATGCAGTTGTGTGCGGGTGTCGTAGGCTGTACTGCAGTGAACAGCAACGTACGAGTGCACTATGCTAAATGGCAGTCACATGAGAACACAACATGAGCATAAGAAGAAACATCATCATACACTAGTGAACAATCCCCATATCAGAAAGAGACAGGAAGAATGAGAAAATGACCAACTTGGCCATTGGACCAACACCTACAGGTCACAAGTCACAAGTCATAAGAACACACGTCTATCCCCCTAGTGGACAGAGGGGTACATACAGCTATCTCCACACTCTCCCCTTGGCGAGCTCATAGCTCCAGCCTCTATCTCTCCTCACTCTCCTCTCTCCCGCTCCAATGCCGAACACCGAATGCTTAATGCTTAATGCCGAATCCCCAATCCCCTCTCCACCTTCTCCTTCATTCTCATCCCCCTGTTGGGATATCTCAAGGTGTATGCCTCAGGCACACCTTATGTTTCTATGTGTGAGTGCTAGAGGCACAGTTAGGTGCCCACAAGCACAGTTAGGTGGTGGAAAAGCCACATAGGATGATTGAGTGAATCTAGGAGCAGATTGAGGAGATGATTGTGGAGCTTTGAGGTCATCAGTGATGTCAGTGACCTTGTATGAGGTGCCTACTTAAGGACCTCTTTCTTCTTCATTCTATAAGCAAGTATTCTGATTTTGTGTCAACTCTACTCTTTCCTTTCAGTGTTCCAACATGGTATCAGAGCCATTTGATCCCCCTTGAGCCCATTTTTGCCACATCATCATCTTCTTCCTCTTCTTCTTCTTCACCATCTCTCCCTCTTCTTCCAAAAATTTGCTTGAGCTTGTTCTCCTCCAATTCTCACCCATTTCCCACGCCCTTCCAGCTGAAGATCCACCTAGTTGGGGCGAACTCCTGGCTGCAAGGAATCGACGAATCATTGCGTCTGCTCGTCGCCATTACAGGAAGATCGTCGAAGTTCTCTGCTGCGATTTCTCTGCGCCTACTCCGTCTTTGTCTAATTCCTTCCAGGGCAAGCTTCTCCATACCTAGAGCTACCTTGTGCTGAAATCTGAGCAGCAATGGCTGCATATTGAAGGAGAAAACAGAGAAAAACCAGTTGACTTTGTTCAAGAAGGTGAAGGCGACCTGACGCATATTTTCGCCTCTTCTTCCCAGAGGATCTACTGTGGTATACCAGCTTTCTTTTGCCTCAGAAAGCCCCCTTTCTTTTGCTTTGAAGAGTGTGATATGAGCCCTCCAAGTTCAGCTCTCTAGTTTTGACAGTTTTGACATACTTTTGAAAATGATGCTACATAAAATGCTACTCTAGCATTTCTGGTCTTTTGAAGTTTTCAATAACTTCACTACAAGTGTTGCTTCAGTTTTGTTTTGACTTGCTAGACCTGGTTGTGATTGGAAAGTGTTTATTTCATCCACTTCTATGAAGCATGCAAAAAGTAGCATCATTGTTTGAAAACTAGTCACTACTATTTGCTACATCAAGTGCCTATACTTTGGAAGCATTTCAGTTATTTTTGCCTTGTAAGAGAGATAGACACTGCCCAATATCTGGGTTAGACCCTCTCATGGCTACCTTATATAATCTTGAGAAGTTCAATGGAAAGGGCTTCCATACATGGCAAATGAAGGTAAAATTTGCATTGATGCGGGAGAACTTATGGGGACTTGTCAAACCTACTCCTACCGCTTCTTCTACGGCCTCAAATGCTGGACAATCTTCAACTCCGACACGACCGGCAAGGGATCCAGCAAGAGAAGAAAAAGCATATGGTATAATTGCTTTAGCTTTGGGTGATGATTACATACATCATATCTCTGCTGACTTGGAGTCTCCTTCGGAAGCATGGCAGAAGCTAGACTTGATCTTTGGTGCAAGCTCTCACATATCTAAACTATCACTTAAAATCTCTTTCTTTGAATTAAAGATGGCAAGTGATACTACTTTAGCTGCTCATGTCAACTATATGCGGAGTCTTATGACTCAGTTAGCTTCTATCAACTCTCCTATCACGCCTGATGATGCTATGGCAGTGTTACTTAAGAGTATGCCTGAAAGTTTTGATCACATTGTTAGCACTTTGAAGAATCTTCCCAATCCTAACCTTGAAGGCATTATCTCAGCTCTCCAAGAAGAAGAAAGACATATGGAGCTAAGGAAAGGCAATGACACTGCTTATGTTATGAAATTCCAGAAGGGCAAGTATTCTCCTTGCAATCACTGTGGAAAGACAAATCACCTTTCAAAGGACTGCTTCAAAGTAAATCCATGCAAGCACTGTGGCAAAAACAACTATAGTGAGAAGTTCTGCAAAGCCAAAGCAAAGACAGAGAATGCAAATCTACTTACAGTGAATGAGCCTCCACAAGATGAGGCATCCTTTGAAGATTATGCATTTTAAACTCATCTCTATGTATGCTCCAGATCTCTCTTTTTATGTCAAGGTACTCGGCCTGGATAGTCCTCCAAAATGAATGAAAATAAACTATTGTGTTTTGTGTGTTTTGTAAACACCTCTGGTCACCTTATGATGTAGGCCATGTGTATGTTTTTGTTCCATGGTACCTCCTACAGACATTGTGTGCATGTACATGTAGGGGAGATAACCATTGGAAGGTCTGTTTGTATCCCTTTCTGTTTACCTTACACCCAAGGGAACCCTTGCTAGCATGAGAACCTAGCCATAGATTTATCCTTGACCACCATGAGATGGCATGAGAAACTATGAGACTAGATGTATCCTTGACATAGCCTGAGGCATTTCCTTGAGGGGGGGTTTGTTGGGATATCTCAAGGTGTATGCCTCAGGCACACCTTATGTTTCTATGTGTGAGTGCTAGAGGCACAGTTAGGTGCCCACAAGCACAGTTAGGTGGTGGAAAAGCCACATAGGATGATTGAGTGAATCTAGGAGCAGATTGAGGAGATGATTGTGGAGCTTTGAGGTCATCAGTGATGTCAGTGACCTTGTATAAGGTGCCTACTTAAGGACCTCTTTCTTCTTCATTCTATAAGCAAGTATTCTGATTTTGTGTCAACTCTACTCTTTCCTTTCAGTGTTCCAACACCCCCTGCCTTGGAGGGTCCCCTCTTCGCTAAGAATCTCTCCCCTTTCTCCCGATTGGTCATCCTCCTATCTCCTTAGCTGTTGAGGATAGCCGTTGCGCCGCTGGCTCTCTTGATGGCTTCCTGACTCCCTGACTTGCCAGCCTCTTCTAGTCAGGGTGGTGTAAATACTCCATGTGCAGGCGAGCTGGATCATTGCACCACTGAACCACTGTACACGTCTTCACCATGTGCAATTGTAAATACTCTTGATTGCTCCATGTGCTAAGCTCACTCTCCATCTGCGCAACTCTCGATGAGATCGCCTTGGGCATGGTACTCCTGGTTGACCTGTGGTTGACATGTGTTGACGTATGGTCGCCTCGGATACGGTACTCCTAGATGAACCCATGGTTGACATGTGTCACGCATGATTGACATGTGGTCGATCCCTCGTGTCGTGTGGCTGATCTGTGTTGACACATGGTCAACATGTGGTCAAAGCCTGTCGACATGTGGTCAACGCCTGAAGATAGCAACTGTGTGGGGTGTCTCTATCGTAACAGGGCAAGGTCTTGGAGTTAGGCCTCTGATAACGATCTTAGCATACAAGGCTTTGTTTTGAAGATTTGGATCAAATATTGTAATTCTTCCTGAAATTTTGGAAATTGGATTGATCATCCATATTGCACAAATGATCACAGACGACAGACAAGCTTTGCATCTAGGGTATTTATACTCGAACTTGGAAATGGATCGAAGTTTGAGTAGCAAAATGAACATTATGCATTTATGTATTGTGGAAATATATTCAAGAGAGATGGCCTTTTGTTTGGTTTAAAGAATCAAAGGTGGGATGATGGTTACTTTTGATAGTGCTATGCACATAAAAGCTATTTGATCCAATATACAATAATGCCATTTTAAACGTTGAGTGTAAATATAGGTTCTTGCAGTAATTATCACTTTGGAAGAATTCTTTATGGACATTCTTCTTTTTTTAGTAGGAATTGTATGTTTCTCATCATGTCAATAAAAATGACCATGCACAGGAACATTGACGGAAATATGTCATCCAGACTAGAAGGCAGATAATTGTCTGGCATCATGCATAGCTCATCCCTCTTTCAGCAGATAGTTTAACAACATGGCACATCTAAAAGGGTAGATGCCCTTCTGTTGTAGTGCATTGCCTCATGCCTTCAGAATCACAGAGTGTAGGGACAATGCCCTACTCTCCACAGGGACGTGCAGTCTTGATTTCATTATTTCCCCAGCCTGGTTGTCTGTTCCTTTGGCCTTGCATACTCCCTTAAATCACTTTGGCATCAAGATGTATGCAATGAAGGAATGGTTCATTTTATCTCCATAAGTTTATTAAAGCTAAGATTTGTGTGCAAACTGTTTAGATTTTTGCTTGTATTTTCTTTGTCCTATTAATGGACTAGTTTTAACTGGGGGGAAGGAAAACTTTCTCATCCAACCAACCTACCATAGATTATTGTGTACTACCAGCTAATAGCTGCACAAAATCCATACACAAGTTGGTAGGACTTGACTTCATAATGGCAAGCCAGTATTGCACTGAGAAAATTTAAGAACACTTGACTTCCCTGTTGGTTTCTAACATGTGATACATGTCACTCAATAGCTTTTAAGTACGCATCCATGGCTCCCACCCCTCCAGGTCACAAGCTAGAGATTGGATGCTTGCGGCACTTCCCCAGGAGCTCGCCCCCCACCTTAAGGATGTTCGTTTGTTGGGACGAGGTTTCTTTCAGGTGTGCCTAGATTCCCCGAATGTCACAAGAGACCTGCTACAGGCCGGTTTTCTTTTTCTAGGCTACAGGAGGATTTTTTTGTTTCCCTTTCAACTGGGCTTTGACCCAGTTGAAGAGGACAAGCAGGGAGTTTCTGTTTTCATCAGATTCCCTGGTCTTCCCTCAGTTTATCACCGGCTACTTTCAGTTATTGGCGAGAGGTTTGGTGTGGTAGCAGAAATCCCCCCTCTTCCTAGCAAACCCTCTTCGGCTGCTGAGGCGGTAAGGATGGATGGGGTACCTAGGGTTAGGGTCATTGTCCAGGACCCCAATATTTCAGATGACCACATCATGCTACAGCGACCCGATGGGTCCTTCTTCCGCCAGAGATTTGAGGTTGCAGGTCGGCAGGACCAGTGCAAGATTTTCAAATCCTTGGGGCACTTCGCCAGAGATTGCCCAAAGAAGGAAAAGAGGCCCAGAAAGCAACCAACTCGTACTAGCTTACGATAGAGAGCTAGATCAGGACCTACCGCTCCACAGGCACCGCCTTAGACACGGGCTCCCCCCCCTCCTAGGGCTACCCGAGTCCCTCTTGCACCTTGCACCATCTCTGGCCCACGGTGGGTTCCGGCCGCAGTTAGGCCCTCTACTTCAGATCACACATCCACCGCTTCGGAGGCTACCCCCTTGGAGCCTCGGGAGGAGACTAGTGTTCAGGAGCCTTGTTCAACCCCATACCTGGATCAGGCTGTACCTTCCTCAGCAGCCCAGGTTGTTGGCACCTCGTCCGCAGCACTTCTTGATCAGGATCTTGATCAGGATCCAGTACAGGTGCCTCCTTCTTTGGATAGAGGGAAGGGGGTCTTACATTCTATCCCTGCTTCGGTAGGAATCCTTCGTACACCCTCCCCAGGACTGGCTCAACGGAACTCCTTTTCCGCTTTGGAGGGCCTCTCTGAACTCCCAGATGATGATTTTGTATCTTCTACTTTCGGCGAGATCCTTCTCTGTTTCACCTGTGGACTTTCCTCCCCTTGGACTTCGTGTGTATGGCAAGAGGTCACAGCTCCGGCGGAGGGTTCTTTTTCCGCCACCAGGTTGGGTAAGGTATTCCAACCCGCTTCCTCCCGCCGATGAGGATAGCCAGTTGGAATATACAGGGATTGGGCGGCATCCCTCATTGCCGTCGCAGACAACTGATCAGGAATCAGCTCCATCCAGGTGTTTCAGGTGGTTCCCTAGACATTCTTTTTCTTCAGGAACACAAATTGGATGTCAGAGATTGCTCCACGTCAGGTAAGCTGCTTTCAGGCCGGACTTTTTGGCTTCCTGCCTTGGGAACCAGAGGAGGTACATGCATATCAGTTTCAGATTCTATTCTCCCTCTAATCATTGGACACGGCACCATAACCCCCTCCAGGGCCCAGTGGGTTTTACTTCTGATTGACAGACGTAAGGTTGGTTTCCTCAACCTCTGTGCTCCGAACAACAGAGGGGACCGTGTTCTGTTCTGGAAAGAGTTGCTCTTGTGGGCTGACATTGCAGATTCATGGATTATTGGAGGTGACTCCAACATGGTTGAGGCAGCTTCTGATAAGCAAGGGGGCAGAGAAGGTGGTATTCATTCCCTCGAGAGAGCAGCTTAGGATGCCTTCTTATTCAAGTTCAGTGGTAGAGATGTTTGGTTAGATGATGCATTTCATATTCAGTCTCAGTCACTTTTGTTTTCATGGTCGAACCATAGGGTGCATATGCCTATCCATGCTCGGATTGATAGATTCTATGTGGATGACTGGGCTCTTGATAGAGGGGGGACAGTTTGCATTGCACCTGGTGTTTCCACTTCTGACCATTTTCCAGTAGTTCTGTCCATCTCAGAGGCCCATCTGAGAGGACGGTCTCACAGTATCAGGATCCCCGATGCCTTATACACGGATGAGACTCTCACAGAGGCAGTCTTGGAGATCTGGGTTTCTCACATGCAGGGGGGGTGGCCGCGGTCCTTCACATGTGGCCACAGCACTTGCCAGTATCAACGACTTTTATCACTCCGTTGCTAGTGCTCGGCGAGGTGAGGTACTCAGGTGAGAGGTTGGTATCCGCCGGCAGTTGGCAGCCTTGCAGAGGGAGGAGCAGAGACGACCGTCAGATGCTTGGATACAAGAGCGCCTTGCTGCGGCAAGTGTTGAGATATCGAGCTCCACCGCGATATGCCAGGGTGACTGTTATGGATTTATGTCACTGACTTGTTAGCTGGAGATGCGGTTGGTATACCGCCCACGAATAATAGCTGGATGACAGCTATCCTTATCTACTCTAGTTTGTGGCTCAGTTAGTATGCCACCTTAGTTAGTTGAGTTTGGTTTGAGACCCACATATAGGGTTCTTCTATTTCTTTGTATTAGAGTTCTTTTGGCTTTCACAACTAAGAAGAGGAAAACTGTTTTCAGCCTCCACCTTTGTGTGTATTCCCCCATTGTGCATGTGAGAAAGCCGCAAGTGAGACTCCTTCCCTCTCTCCCACAATCTTCACATGGTATCAGAGCCTTGTTCCTGGTAAGGAGCCCAAGAGAGCAAGCCAAGTTCGTGGTGTCCTGCTAAAAGGACCAGTGTTGCTTTCCTATTTCGAGTTTGAGAGCAAATCTCTGTAGGTAGCACAGCCAGAAGTGCAGGAGTGCACTGTTTCAGATTGAGACGCCCTTCGCGGTGTGGCGAGAGCGCAGTATATGCTGCGGGAAAATGGCAAAGCCCTCGGTGACTTTATTTTTCTGATTTGAGGCCGTTTCGGGGCCCGTTTTAAAGGCGGAAGTTCTTCGCAGGCACTCAGAAAAAGGCCTTGTTTTTGGTTGTGCGACCACTGCGCGGCTAGTCGGTGGAAAGGTGCCGCAGAAATTGCATCGTATGCCTGTGTGCAGAGATATTGGGAGTTGCAGATTCATGCCTGTTGCCTGTTGATGCAAAATCGTCACTAGGAAGTGACTGTGTGGTGAAATACCACTTTCATCAGTTTTGCAGATCTGCCCGTGTGAGGCAAAAGCTGTGTTTTTTGCAGTGACAGAATATTTTGCAGTGTTCTGTAATGGCATCTGATTCTCTTTCACAGATTGTCACTGAAAAGCTCGACAAGAACAACTTCCAAGCATGGAAGTTTAGAATGACGAATTTCTTGATGGGAAAAGGCTATTGGGAATTCATTACAGGAAATGAAGAAGAACCTGTTCTTCCTAATGTTCCCAGTCAACAAGAAATGCAGGCATTCAAAGGATGGCATGAGAGAGCCAGGAAAGTTATGTACTGGCTGTCTATCAGTATTTCGGACTCCATGATTGTGCATATTCAGGATGCAAATACGCCAAAGGAGGCATGGGATACTTTGGCAAAAATGTATAGCACAAATACGCAAGCCAGGAAAATGCAACTCAAACAGGAGTTGCACAATGTGCAGAGAGAAAATTTGAGCATAAATGACTACCACATGAAAGTGAAGAAAATTGCAGATGCACTTGCTTCCATTGGGTCGCCAGTGGATGATGATGATTTGGTTTCTGTGACCTTGAATGGTCTAGGAAAGGATTATGCACAGTTCCGGACATCCATTGCCGTTCGTGAAAAATTTCCTGATTTTGAGGAGCTGATTGCTCTTCTGATTTCTGAAGAGCAGAGAAATGGGGGTGCATCTTCTTCAGCAGGAACTTCAAAAGAAACTGTCTTCTACTCAAATGCTGGCAGAGGTAGAGGCAGAGGTAGAGGAGGCCAATCTGCAGGCCGTGGTAGAAATCAGAATATGCAGCAAACGCAAGAAAACCAGTCCTATGCAGGAGGACGTGGTAACTCTAGAGGCAGGGGGAGCCAAAGAGGCCGTCGTGGATGGCAGAGAAGCCAAAATGCAAACAACAATGTTGAATGCTACTATTGTGGCAAAATGGGTCATATGGCTAAGGACTGCTACAAAAAGCAGAATGACATTATGAATGGAAAATTGCAGCAAGGCAATTATGCATCTTCTAGGAGGCAGGGTGATGATAGAAATGAGCATCTATTTATGGTGCAGCATATGACCAATTCTGTGACAAGTGCAGAAGAACAAAATGATGTGTGGTATGTTGACTCAGGTGCGTCAAACCACATGACAGGTCATGCAGAATGGATGCAAGATGCAAGGAAAATGGAAAAGCCAGGATTTGTGGAGACTGGTGATGATACTGCACATCCTATTGTGCAGATTGGCAAAATTCTTTTGTCTATGCAGGATGGGAAAAAGAAATACTTGTCTGATGTATTTCATGTCCCGAACATCACCAAGAACCTGGTTTCTGTTGGTCAGATGGTTGAGCAGGGCTTGCAGGTCAGATTTAATCCTCATGGATGCTTTGTTGAGGATATGAAAAACAATGGTCGCTTGATAGCAAAAGGAAAGAAGAAGGGCAGGATGTTTACGTTGGATGTAGACATGCCTGAATTGAGTGCAGCAATGTTTGCACATGGGACCGGTGTAGTTGCAGATATTGATATCTGGCACAAACGCATTGGTCATGTTAATATACAGCGACTTAAATCAATGCAAGCCCAAAATATTGTTGCAGGATTGCCAAAATTCAAGGTTGCAGAAATGCACAAGATTTGTGAAGCCTGTCAATTTGGGAAACAGGCAAGGAAACCTTTTCCTAGGCATGTTCAAGAGAGTAAAAAGCCATTGGAATTAATCCACTCTGATGTGTGGACTACAAAAGCTGCATCTATTGGAGGCTGTCACTATTTTGTCACATTTATTGATGACTTCAGCAGAAAACTGTGGGTGTATTTTATGAAAAAGAAAAGTGAAGTATTTGGGCACTTCAAAGCTTTCAAAGCTATGGTTGAAAAAGAAACAGGCCTGCAAATAAAATGCCTAAGGTCAGATGGAGGGGGAGAGTACCTCTTAAATGAGTTTGCAAGGTTCTTGCAGGAGCATGGTATAAAGCAGCAATATTCATGCAGTCATACCCCACAGCAAAATGGAATTGCAGAAAGAAAAAACAGGCATATTGGAGAGGTATCTCGGGCTATGCTAAATGAAAAAGATCTACCAGATTATTATTGGGCTGAAGCAGTTGCTACAGCAGTCTATATAATGAACAGGACTCCCACTGCAGAATTACATGGCATGACGCCAGAGGAGATGTATACTGGTAGGAAACCAGATATTTCTCATTTGAAGATTTTTGGTTGCATTGCCTATGTCCATGTGCCACATGAGCTGAGGTCCAAGTTGGATCCAAAAGCTGAGAAGTGCGTCTTTATTGGTTATTCTCTGCAGCAGAAAGGGTATAGATGCTATAACCCTTCTACACGTAAGTTCACAGTGAGCAGAGATGTTGTTTTTGATGAGATGAGCAGCTGGTATAAACCAGTAAATGTGATGATTGATGTAGATGCACAAAATGGTAATGCTGCACAGAATGCACAGCAGCAATCACAAAATATCAGTGGACCTGGAGTGTCCTCTACCAGTGGTTCACATACTTCGCCATGGACAGGCAGATTGAGATCAGGAGAATCCCCTCAAAGCAATGCAGAGAGTGGTACGCAGGTATCACGAAAAGGAAAAGAGAAGGTAGATCAGCCCATGTATGATGTGAATGCAGGTCACTCTTGTGTGGATGGTGAATCCAGTGGCTCAGAACATAGCATTGATGATGAGTTGGGTATTCCTTCTGTTGTTACACCTGGAGTAAGGAAGACCAGGGATGTTTTGAGAGCACCTGGAAGTGAGCCTATTTTGCGCAGGTCTACCAGGGTTAGGTATCCTGTGGATAGGCTGAAATATGATGGATTTACAGCCATTCACTATGCCTATATGGTCAAAGTGATACAAGAACCAGAACCCACTTCTTTTGAGCAAGCCATGGGAAATGAAAAATGGGAGAAAGCCATGGATGAAGAAATGGATGCCTTGGATGCTAATGCTACATGGGAATTGGTGCCTTTGGCTAAAGGCAAGAATGCAATTGGTTGTAAGTGGGTTTATAAGATCAAGCACAATGCAGATGGTTCTGTGAATAGATACAAGGCAAGATTAGTTGTCAAGGGGTATGCACAGACATATGGCATTGATTATGAAGAAACTTTCAGCCCGGTTGCAAGGATGGCAACCGTAAGAGCAGCCATTGCTATGGCTGCATCAAAGGGATGCTCTTTACATCAGATGGATGTAAAGAATGCCTTCTTGCATGGTGATTTGCAAGAAGAGGTCTTTATGGAGCAGCCAGCAGGTTATGTTCATGCTACTCATCCTGAGTTTGTTTGCAGGTTGAAGAAAGCCTTGTATGGCTTGAAGCAAGCACCTAGAGCATGGTCTGACAAGATAGGACAGTATCTTGTCACTATTGGCTTTCAGATTTCCAAGGCAGATTTCTCACTCTATGTGAGAAAAACAGAGAAAGGGATTATGCTGCTGGTCATTTATGTTGATGATTTGATCATCACAGGTGATAGTGATGAAGATATCCTTCATGTGAAAATGCTATTGAGGCAGAAGTTTGAGATGAAGGATTTGGGAGAGCTGCGTTATTTCTTGGGCATTGAGGTGATTAGATCACCAAGTGGGATACAGCTCTTGCAGAGGCAGTATGGATTGGACATGCTGTCCAAATATGGGATGACAGGCTGTAAGCCTATTTCAGTTCCTTTGGAGCAGAATGTGAAGCTGAGCACAGATGCAGGTGAGCTTCTGGAAGACCCTACTATGTACAGACGCATAGTAGGAAGTTTGATTTACATGACTATTACCAGGGCAGATTTGAGCTATGCTGTTGGGTTGGTAAGTCAGTTTATGCAGGCTCCAAGGAAACCGCATTTGGATGCGGCTAGACGCATACTCAGGTATGTGAAGTCCACATTGCAGTATGGACTATTTCATGAGGCTGGGGTTCGGATACAGTTGCATGGATACACTAATGTTGATTGGGCTGGTAGTATTTCTGATAGACGATCTACCAGTGGATATGTGTTCTCTTTTGGGAGTGCTGCAGTCACTTGGAGCAGCAAGAAACAGCCTACAGTTGCCTTGTCGAGCACAGAGGCGGAGTACAGGGGTGCAGCAATGGCTGCATGTGAGGTAGCTTGGTTGCATAAGCTACTTTATGATATGCATCAGTCTACAGATGGGCCGGTTGTCATTCATTGTGACAACATGAGCAGTATACATTTGGCAAAGAACCCAGCCTTTCATGCTAGAACAAAGCACATTGAGGTGCATTATCACTATGTGCGGGAGAAGGTTTCACTAGGTCTTATTGATCTAGTTTATGTCAGCACAGAGGATTAGGTACATGACATATTCACGAAAGCATTGGGCGCAGAGAAGCTGCGCAAGTTCAGAGACCTGCTTGGTGTGCAGGATTTGGGATTGAGCTCGAGGGGGAGTGTTGAGATATCGAGCTCCACTCGCGAAATGCAGGGTGACTGTTATGGATTTATGTCACCGACTTGTTAGCTGGAGATGCGGTTGGTATACCGCCCACGAATAATAGCTGGATGACAGCTATCCTTATCTACTCTAGTTTGTGGCTCAGTTAGTATGCCACCTTATTTAGTTGAGTTTGGTTTGAGACCCACATATAGGGTTCTTCTATTTCTTTGTATTAGAGTTCTTTTGGCTTTCACAACTAAGAAGAGGAAAACTGTTTTCAGCCTCCACCTTTGTGTGTATTCCCCCATTGTGCATGTGAGAAAGCCGCAAGTGAGACTCCTTCCCTCTCTCCCACAATCTTCACAGCAAGGGCTCACTTGCAGACATTGCTTGATCAGAGAGCAGAGTATGCCTTCCATGCACGGGAGTCATTTTGGATACAGATGGGAGGGAGAGTCAATAAACACTTTTTCTCTACACTTGGTCCCAGACATAGTAGAGAGAGTGTCAGGCAGCTTATTGACTCTGACGGCGTTTTGCAGTCTCATCCGAATACCGTCTTGCACTTAGCGACAGCTTTCTATGCCTCCCTCCTTTCCGCAGATCCTGACACACAGGCCAGAGATGTGGCTAGAGAGGAAGTTTGGCAGAGTTTACCTGTGTTGGTCTCACCAGAGACGATATGCTTACTTGATGCACGCTTTACCAACACATAATTCCTTCTTCCAGACCTCATCCATGATACTCAGACAGGCTTTGTGCATGGCAGGAGCATATTTGACAATATCTTTTCCTTTTGGGAAGCCACTGAGTGGGCTATGCAGAGAGCGGGCAGAGACTGGCAGTTCTACTCCTGGACTTTGAGAAAGCCTATGACAGAGTAGATTGGGGCTTTCTTGAGGGCACTCTTCTACGTTTTGGTTTTTAAGATGCATGGATTAGAGGGGTGGCCTCCCTTTATAGATCAGCTCACAGCCAGGTTTTGATTGGAGGGGTAAGGTGTGACAGATTTCAGATTTTCAGATCAGTTCGTCAGGGATGCCCTTTAGCCCCCTTCCTCTTTCTTTTTGTGGCAGAAGCTATGAGTATCTTCCTTAGATCTCACGCTGAGCTTTTTGGGTTGAGATTGCCCTTGAGACAGGAGCAGGAGCTTCTTGACTGTGAGTTGGCTGATGACACTGCTATTTTTATTGAAGCCTCTTCGTAGTCACTTGATTCTTTCCGGACAGCCTTGAATATTTTTTGCTCAGCTGCAGGGGCACACATTAACTGGCATAAATCCTTTGGCTTTTGGATCAGTGATGAGGAAACTCTAGACTGGGGAGTTGACCTTGGCTTTTCCTGGATTGAGAGGGGTGTTCCTGTCAGATATCTGGGATGCCAGGTAGGGTTGGGCATCTCTCCAGCACAGCAGTTTGCCCCAGTACTAGAAAGTACAAGGAAAAAGCTACTTTTTTGGAGCTCAGCCCAACTCGACCTTGCCTCTAGAGTTGTGGTAGTGAACCAGGTTCTTTTGGCCACCGCTTGGTTTGTGTGTTCTTGCTTGTGCCGGTCTAGGAATTGCATCACTCAGCTCATTAGACTAGTCAAGAATTTTTTATGGAGTGGACTTGATGGCACAGCAGATGTTTCAGCGAGGGTGGCCTGTGAGACCATTATTCTCCCTACATCTGAAGGGGGCCTTAACATCATTGACCCGGACTTGCAGGCTGTAAGGTGGTGGTGAGGGGACTCATGCCTGGGCAGGAACCTTGGAAGGATTTCTTTTTTGGACGCATTCAGGCTTACACACCAACCTTGGGAGATGATTGGGTGGACAGCCCAAGATGGATTTTTACTTCAGCCCCTCTCAGATCTCCTGCCTCTCCTCTCATGTCTGCCATCCTGAAAGCTTAGGGGAGCTTCAAGAACACTCTTCGAAGGGTTCCGCCCTCTACCCTAGAAGAAATTGATAGGTAGCCGGTCATTTGGAATGATAGTATACTTGATGAGCATGGCAGACCACTGGGCACTTCCCATTACATGCAGTGGTCTAGATGGGAGAGAGGCCCCGCCTACACAGTAGGTACTTGGAAGACAGTTATCAGGCTACCTGAGGATCAGAGACTGCAGTCCGTGAGTCACCTCAGAGGGGTAGCACGCAGGGTTCAGCAGATAGATGCAACCATCCCGGTGGAATGGGCAGTTGAGTTGCCTATTACTTCCGCCACTTGGATGGGAGCTTTTTCGAGGACAGCAGTTCCTCTACAGGTCATCGCTCTTCGAGGTCTCGGAGAAGATGCACTGGTCTTTGACGTTGGGGATGGAGGTATACTCTCTAGATCCACGGATGATATTCTTCTAGAGGTTGCCTTTCAGCTTGTCAGGATTGCTGGTTTTGTGGACCATGGAGCGGGCTTGGAGTGGTACTTAGACCCCGACCCTCTGCTTTTGGCCTTGGGATCGTGGAGGTTGTGGTTGTATGGACGTGCACCTATCATGTGCTTGTAGTGGGACCCAGGAGAGTGGGAGTGGATAGATCATGGGCACCGAGAGAGGGGAATTCCCTTTTTTCGTTTCACGGTTGGTAATGCCAGGAGATTTCAGCTGAACAGTAGGGTTGGGTTCCCTCCAGAGCCCCCCATTGGGACAGCTTCTTCATCACTGCAGATTTGCGTAGGAATTTCTGGAGGAGGCTCTGGAAATCCCTTAGAAATAGAAAGATCACTCTTTTCTTTTGGCTTTCTATTCATGGAGGGATTGCAGTGAACCTGTGGAGATCACGTTTTGGGGCTGATCCCACTTGCCCTCGCTGTCACTCTGCAGAGGAGTCAGTGCGACATTGCCTTTGGGATTGTAGTCAGGCGAGGACTATTTGGAAAGGGGTTGTGAGGATACTCAGCATTTTTCATACTTCCCCTTTCTTCATGACTTTGGGGCTCGGTCGCATGGTTATCCCTTACTGGGCCCCAGGTGTTTTATGAGGGTGAGCCGTCTTCTTGGGCACTCTCGGTCCGCCGGCAGGTGATAGAGCCCTGCTCTCTTCAGGATATACTACTTACTCCCTTCAGGGCTTCTCATGCTTCAGTGGACACCTCTTGGGAGATCTTGGCTAGCATTTCCTCTTGGCACATTTGGAGAGCTAGATGTACAGAGGCCTTGGATGGCACCCAGATACACCCTTCACAGGTGTTCACGGGTATTTGGACTGACACGGTTCACACTTTGATAGCCATTTGGGCTAGCATGCAGGGCCCTTCACGAGCAGCCTCTTCTAGAAGGACTGTATTTCTTCGAGTTTGGAAGGGTTCTCCCTTTTTCTCGGAGGTTTCTACTGGATTGAGATGGCACTATCAGCCCCAATTCTTTCTTTTTGGCTCTTGAGCTTTTCATGCATTGCATGGTGTATCCCGTATGGAGCTTGCTCTAACGGTTTTCTTCAATACTTAATAGAAGTCTCTTTTTGGGGAAAAAAAAAAAAAGCTTTTTAGTAGTTGCAAGGCATCAATTCATGAAAAAAGTTCCCATCAATATCGATTAGCATTCTCTTACCATATAGTCTTGCTTTGTTTGCAGGAGCGGAATGGCCAGGTAATTGCTTGCTGTCAGGTTTCAGAAGGTACCAAACAGCATAGATTTGGTTCTGGGCTTGAAATAGTGGAGCTCGATTGGCTTGTCAAAGAGATTGGGGACTTCGTAGAGTTGGGACCACCAAATCTTGGCAAAGTTAACCGGCAAAGCACAGAAAGGGGATGATCAGATAGGAAATAAAGTTGCCCATTCTATTCACTATTGTAACTATATTGTAAATGGGAATTTTTTCTTCTAACATGACCTTCCAAAATTAAGTGTAATCTTGTAATATGGCAACATTTATATAATATGAATTGTTTATTCCATAATTGAGTACTAAAAACAAATATAAAAGTTCCTAGAGATGCTGGTTTAGCAAAGATCTTATGTCACCTTTACGTCAACACTGTTTATGGATTTTTCTGTATCTATGGTTGACACCTCATTAACTTCAGTGTACTCATCATGTTGGACAGGCTAATGTTAATTGGGCAGGACTTGAGCATTTTTTGATTTGATGTTGACGAAGGCAGAAAGGGAGATATTCAGTTGGTGGTCAGAGCAAGCAGTAGAGATTCTTTGCACAAAGAGATGGAAACGTTTAAGGTATCCTCTATTCTTTCATTTATGTTGCTCCATTCTTAGCGTCATTGTGAACTCAAAGTTTGGTGTGGGTCGTTTGGCATAAGGAAAGATAGGTGAACTCTGTACAATACTTTCTCAGCATGTAGCTGTATGCCATCTGGTGGTATAGGAGATCTAAATGCTGGGGAAATTTTAGACAGTAGACCAAGATCATATAAATGGTGTTGAGCTATTTTCAGCGGAAATGATGGTTGTTCAAAGATCTTCCTTTCATCGTCAATAACTCACCATTATTTATGGAGCCTTCAATATCTACAACTGACTTGCAACAACTTCATCTTACTCATCAACAACTTCATCCTTTTCATCATATTTGGACAGGATGGTGGTAATGTGGACAGATTTCGAGCATTTATATTGGATTCCCTATCTAGAAGAGGTTAAAAAGCAGACAACGATCAGAGAATGTGTTAAATCTTTTTCATTTTGAAGATAAAAATGTTTGAGACTGTAAAGTACTCTCTGAATGTTTTGGACTTATATTCTCTATTCTCGGCTCCACAATGGTCTCAAATCAATTTTACAGGGTGAACCTCATTGCTGCAACCAGTCAAGTACCTCAGAGACAGGAGGAGGGATGGGAGGAGATTGATACCTATAACTTCTAGGATATATGGAAGGAAAGGGAAGTCTATGTAATTACCATACATTATCACAATGGAAGCTGCTGCAATCGCAACCTCCAATAATTGTAATGTCATAAGATATATGTTAGGCAATGGCTGCAAACGTCAGGTTTATTTGCAGAATCAGGAACTTTTCTCTTTTAAACGAGAACAGGTAGCAGCAGCTATGGACTACACTAAATGTACAGATTAGATTACTTACAGTATCAGAGGAAGACGTGATTCTCAGAGCCCTTTATAAACTTTCAGGGCAAAATGATCCCAGTAATTTTAGAAAGGAATTTAAAATTATTGGGTAGTATATATTATTTGTTGTACCAGACAATCTATCAGGCTTTGTGGATGACCTGTGCTCTGTTATTATCCCGGGATCAACCACATGGGAGCTTGGGGGAGCAAGTCTCGGCAAGGTGCATGTAACTCAGTTACCATCAGCTCCTTTGACAGCTAAAGCATGGAGAGCCACGTTTCCCCCTGTAACCTCTTGCTACTATACCCCTGGATCCCCCTGATCCTCATTGAACCCCGCTTGCTCCCACACTTCCCCATCTTCTCCTCATCTTTCTTCCGCATATACAACCCCCATAGCTTTTGATGGCTCCTCACAAACATCCCACGGTCATTCCACTTTCATCCATCCTTCCCCCATGAGGTAATAGGTGTCCATATTTTCTTAAGGCACCATCGAATCTTAGCCCTGCAGGCTAGAGGGTATATCCCAGACCTTTTACCATAGTTACTAGGGAACGTGCATGCCAACAGAATGCCGACCCCCTAAGGAACGCAGGCTCATGAAAATCCTAGGGAACAGAAACAGGAAGGGAACACCAGATCATCATACCCATTTACAAACACACTATTCTATACTCCCTGCAGCCTTCCCTTCTTCGGCTTCCTCGTCTTCGACATGAAGGTGTAGTCCCATTGCAGGACAGCCATTATCTGAGGACTTTAGGAGAGTTGAGCTGTGGAACTACATGGATGTTCCCCCCAACTACCCCCACAATCTGGAGGTCTGAATCGTTTGTGTTTGCCCTGGGAAAAAGGGCTGTGCTGGGCCCGGCTTGGGGTTTCCTTTTCGCTGCAGTAGGAAATGAGGTGTGGTCCTTGCAGACTTTTGATCCTATTGTAGGGACCAGATGCTGTCCTTCATGGATGACGGTTGGGAGTGCCAGGGCGTGCTGTTTTCCTTAAGGAATGGAGGGGCTCCCCTTCTTTCTTGGATTCCACAGCAGGTTTGAGATGGCATTATCAGCCTCAGCCTTGGTTTCTTCCTTGTCAATCTGAGGAGCTTATTATTGGCCCCCTATAGGGTGTTTCTTTTTCATGCTTGCAAGATGTATTTCTGCCTTGAGCTTTGCTCTTGCAGGTTTTGTTCATACTTAATAGAAGTCCTTTTTGCAAAACAAAAAATTCAAAACAAGCCACAACTGGTAAAGTTCATAAATAAGATCATGATGATAGATGACAAAGAGGAACAAAAAAGAGAGCACTAGGCACCCTTGTCGGATTGAGCATGAGGGAGAGAAGACCTTTTTTCCCCATCTATCCTGCAATCAACATCTTGGCTAGAGCTACCTGCCCTCCAAAAGGTTGAGTCTACCATCTCCGCCTCAGGGGTGGAAGCCTCCACGTTGAATATTTGACTATAGAAGGAGGTGATCAGTTGTAAAATTTTCTGGGGTGCTAAGTATATCTGTCCCTCCTCATCCCAAATGCATTGGAGTTGTCCCTGCTGATCTGGGTCTTGTGGTTTGGAAGAATTGGTGGCTCATCCGTCCCTCTGCTGCACCTATCTGGATGAATTATAGGAAACTCCCTAGCCGATGACACCTCTTGCACGAGGCGCACAGACATAGATATGTTTCCCCTTCTAAACCTTCTTTAAAGGCTATTAGATAAAAAAGATCAAGACCTGCCTTGAGCTCCAAGAAAACCTTGTTCACCACTCTACGATGAGCAAGATAGTAGTGAGATGCAATGTACATGGGCCATACAATTGTGTGCATCAACAGCCGCAAAATGGTTGATACTCAAACAGGAGCTTCAGTGGGCCCTTGTAGGTAGCCCGCTAGATATTCTCGTGATCCAGTAGAATATATTTTCGGTACAAACATTCATAGAACTGGGTGCCTTCTCCAATGGGAGAGATCAGTCATGGTGAGCAGTATGAATGGGTCTATGTGTCGATGAACTTTAGATTGGGAGTTTCAATGTGTATGTTCCCATTTGTAGACACTAGGTTGCCCCCTTTCGGCATCAACAAACAAAGACTTTTCGGTCGAACCTGCATGTAATCCCGAGGTCCCATCCTCCAAAACTCTTCACCTTGCTTGCTAGAAGCATAGTTGCAAAGCCATTCCCTACTTGTAGAATGGTGGAATAAGGTGCTCTCCCCTAGTGCAATGTATGGAACAATGCTGTGTACAATTGCGAGGATTTTAGTGGATGGAAGCTGAAGGATGGCTAGAACATCGTGCTTGTGGTGGGTCATGAATGATTCATGTTGGAGATGATCCAAATGATGGGGATGATGGAGAGGAAGAAGAAAGCGACCACAATGTTGTAGGTTTAGATTGATGTGTATCACATGGCTA
Organism: Dipteris shenzhenensis; assembly: GCF_047967505.1. Taxonomy (NCBI): domain Eukaryota; kingdom Viridiplantae; phylum Streptophyta; class Polypodiopsida; order Gleicheniales; family Dipteridaceae; genus Dipteris; species Dipteris shenzhenensis. The sequence goes on along the minus strand of NC_141618.1, from coordinate 25,249,920 downwards.
GATGCATCATGCATGTATCTTTCTAGGAGGTCTCCTTTTGTTGTATCCAAATTGCATCAAATGATTGCCTCTTAGGGACTTTACTTTTGTTTGCCACTTGGCAAGCTATTATCGATGATCATTTATGATTTGTTTTGTGGACATTCCTTTTAGTTGCCATTTGGCAAGAATGATCGTTTATATTTGCAGAGGCCTAGGGCCAACTGTCTCATATCTCTTAGTAGGAATATGCCTCCCTATTCTATTGGAGGAGTTGTTGGACTCATAATATGTTGATAGCACAGCTATCTTTGTGGCGATCTCAATAGCAAGTTTAAAGAAGATATGCCAGTCATTTGATTGCTTGGCGTCAGGGGCCAAGGTTAACAGGATCCCATAAGTCAATATGTCTTGATATTGCAACAAAGAGCTCTTTCACTTTGGGGGGAACCTTGTGGATTCCCCACGGCTAGACAGGGCGATACCTAGGGTGCAAGGTTGAGATTGATATTACAACCACGCAACATATAGCTCAGGCCCTTGAGAGCATGTGCTGTAAGGTGTTATATTGGAATTCAAGTAAACCTTTACTTGTGCGGTGAGCTTTGCGGGTGAATCATGTGCTGAAGGCCATGGCTTGGTACATTGCCTCTTGTTGTTGTCTTCATCAAGGTTGCATGGGACAACTTATGCAAAGGATGGTCTAGGTATCTTCAACGTGAAAAGAGCTCTCTTGGGCAAGGTGATTGTTTGAGGTCTTGTTCCAGCCTCAAAGCTATAGAAGCTTTTACTGCATCATAAGGGCTTTCAGGGAACACCTCATGAATAGTGTAACAGTGGCAATCCTTGCACAAATTCATTTTCACAAATTACCCATGACTAGGAGGGGTTTCTCACTAATGAGGACTTTGATGAGGATGTGGCAACATGTATCACACCCCTATTGAAGGTATGGCATGTGAGGAGATGTACAAACAGGTAAATGACCAGACTCTCTAGAGTTGCTCCCCTATCCCAAGTTTGATAGCCAAGAGTGGATTGTCCCTTTGACCAATACGTTGGAGTGTTTTGGGATAAAATTGGTCTCAATGTACAAAGTCTTATATAAATGGCAATGTGATGTGGGGTCTACTTAAGACCGTAATTGTATTACCAACATGACTTGTATGTATAGTGTGCCCTCACAAGTACTTTTAGGCCTTTTTTGCTAGCTACTACATGTTGGGAGCACCATGGCAACCCACTTGGTTCCATGCCCAACTACTGCCTGACCATTAGGTTGGGTAGAGGGTATTGTGCTTCTTTGCTCGACACAATCATGAGGTAGCCCATCATCGCAACAATGCCTTCGTCAAAGACGATGTGGAAATTTACACTCAATGATAGGTGGTGTCAACTTCATAATTTGCTTTGATTATGGAATATGAGGCCAACCACAATTGGTACGTGCATTTAGCTGGCCGCCAAGTCCGCCAAGTGTATTATGTTTCGAAGTGGATTGTTTGGTGGAGCGCCTCCCTAAATCTTCACAAACCATTCTAGCCTTGCCAAGGACCTTTTATCTATAAGCTTCATGATAAGAAGGGACTGGCAATGACACCTGAAAATTGGACTAGGCTGATGTCATTTTTTCCTTGTCCATACTTTCATGCAGGTTTCATGGTCAATTTCCTAATTATTGCAGCTTCGTCCCACATAAACCTTGGAAATTGTTCATGAGAGAGTATGCTTTGTATAAATGTGAATGATTCTTCCTCCTACCCACTCCATTTTATTGAGGGTTGTAGATAGTGGTGAACTTGTAATGAATCCCCTTAGATCTTTAGTATTCATTTATGTCTTTAACATTGTATTCTTCTCACATTGCCAAAGAGGATTCGTCTCAATCTTTTGTTGCTCCGTAGCTCAATGACAAGCTTTTTTATGGTGTTACACCTCATTTTTTCATATAGTTAAATAAACAAATTCAAAAGTTATGTTAGCTTCTTGCTTCTAAGTGCTTAAGCAAAGAGCTACAGATGTGCTTTTGCAAACCCCAAGGCAATGTTGCAAGGTTCATTATTGTATCAAGCTTTTACAATACTTGACCGTTGAGCAAGGAGCTTTTTCCCCTTTCAAGAGAAGATATCTTTCCACACTTTAGGTTGAGAAATAAAGAGAATAAAGTGCTATCAAAGGAGTCCTATTAAGCCAAAAGGATACAAGGAAACTAGCATATTTTATGATATCATGTTGCGATTGAGGGAGAGCTTGTTCCCATGATTTGACCTCCTTAATCCTGACTCTTGTTACCTCCCATGTTCTCAAAAGGCAATGAATTCCAGCTCCCATTCCTAGAAATCGCTAAAGATGTTGAGCACTTGTTAATCCCATGATGCATGAGCACTTGTTGATCCAATGATGTTAAGCACTTGTTGATCCAATGATGCATGAGCCTCTATTAATTTTGAACTTGTTAGCTAATAAGGGGAACGCACCATGCTCCCAACAAGCTCAATGATATGTCCTCTATACATGAACCTATCAATCTATTTTAATCTTATCATAGCAATGGAAGTCGAATGAAACTCTTGGGCACATGAGAATATAAGTGTTCCCTCAGAGATGTGTTGTACATATGCAATGTCTTGGTGTTAATATTCACCTAAAAATATTATAATAAAATAATTGACCCAAATACTTTGCACAACCACTTGCATAGAATAATTTTGATCCTTGGACACAGGTGAAGATAAGTATTCTCTCCGAGAGGTGGTGTACATATACACTATCTTGATGTTAATATTCACCACTAAAATATTAAAACAAACCATTGAATGGTGGTGTACTATACACCATCTTGATGTTAATATTTTTCATTAAAATATTAAAACATACTATTCAACAAAATAATGTTGTGCACATAGGTTACTTCAAATTGCGGCCCGATGATGAGGTTAATTCTTACAAGTCAAAATTGATAGTAGGGGCAATCACATAGAAAGGGCATAGATTATTTCTCACCTTTGTACCATTAATGTGCAATAAATTCCATTCAAGCATTGATAGTTTGGGTAGCATAAAGGATTATGACATCCATCGAATGGATGTCAAAATTGCATTTTTGAATGGTGAGGGTTCATGGGGCGACTACTTAGATTTAAAGATCCCACATTAGTTTCTCCCCTTCAAAATATATTACAACGCATGAGGTTAAGAAGACTGTAGAAGAATATGTGTATCTTACCATCATTGTGAAGCATCAAAAGACTAGGTTAGATGGCCAAACCCACATGTAGGCTTGTTATGGAATGCCCTCCTTTTTATGTTGTGCCTCCATTTTTCATTCTCAAGTGATCATCGCAGGAAATTGGATGCGAAGTCATGCAAATGCATCATGGTTGGCTACAGTGAAGAAAGCAAAGAATACAAATTGTATGATCCCATCAACCGAAAAGTCATTATCCCCAGAGATGTAATCTTTGATGAGGAATCAGAATGGAAAACCTCACCTACATAGGAGATAGAAGCATCGACTTCACAGTCATCTATAGAACAGGTTGATGAAGAAGAGCAAGAATTGCCAGCAATACCCCAAGCAGAGCCACTTGTATTTCGAACTAATTAGTGGACTTGTGCAAGGGTTATCCAAACACTAAGTGTTTGTCTATTGTACTTCATACCTTAGAGTTCTATTGCTAAGAATAAAAAAGCATAAAAGTTGGCAATGCATTAATATTGTCAATTTGCAAACAAATATGTTCATGTGTATTAAGAATCCATAGTCTTGTCAAAGTATGCAACATTGTTCAACCAATGAAGTGGTTGAGCATTCTACTTCCTCGGGGTGCCAAAACCAAGAATTTGACTTAAAGAGGCATGATACGGCTTCAGTCAAACCTTCTTTAAAGCAGAGATGGACCTAGGTATATCATTGAGAATTGGTGGCCATTCTAGTGGAGCTAGGTTTGTTCTATTCACCCTCATAATTAGGACGTGCATGAAGAATGGGTCTTAAACATGAAACCCCTTAAAGATTCATGTGTTGAATATTTTTTGTTACAATTTTTTGGGGATTCTTTTTGTGATCAAATTCATGTAAAAATAAAGGTGTAGTTGTCAAGCCTTAGGAAACATAGAGACCACACGTGTATAAGTTGTTTGAGATAAAGGTGTTTTGTATGTAAACTAATAAATTGTAGAGCTCCCTCTCTAAAGGCATGCACCAAGCAAAGTTTATGTGCAATGATAGCCTAAGAGGAAGTACATTGGGAAAATTGCAAAATTCTTACTTTTTTCAACCGAAAGGTAAAATTGAACATTTGATCCCCCTACAATTGTTGCAAGGAAGAGTATGGATCCTTTATTGCCCTAGAATCAAAGGAAGTCTAAGCATCCTACCCTTCTTATACTAGACTCAAAAGAAGGAAAAATTGTTATGTTATCGTTAACACACATGAAAATAGTTTCACTTAATAGAATTGTTCCAAGTATTTAACGTGTCTCTTAATTGTATCTATAAGATATTGGTAAGTGAACCAAATGTTAGCTACATATTGGGCCCTTGTTTAGTTCTCTTGATAATACTTTCGTTGAGCTCAATAATAAATGTCAAATTGGCATTATTACAATTATTGAATAGTACTCGTGTATTGTAACAAACAGTTCAACATCCCATGCCCTTGTTAATATTGTGGCAACAATAGTAATGCTCTTGAAAAATCATAGTTTTTATGTATAAAAATTTGCATGCCTCACTTTGGTAGAGATACTCCAAGTGACGTTTGGAAATTCAACCCTATGGGCAATTCGTGTAAACTAAATTCATTTGAGACTTTGTATCACAAGATGAAGAGAGTAACAATTTTTGTAGCACCTATAGGAAATGAATCATCGTTGGGTACATATCAAGTCAAACATTGTTGTTGACTTAACAATGGTGCAAGGTTGAAACAAATACGTTAAGGCCTCAATCCTCAGCCCTTGCTTATTCCTACATTGGAAGAACTACCCTTGATTGGCACAAGTGCTTACATGAGATGGGCTTGGTATTGGCATAGGGATTGTTGAGAGGTTGGTAATGGCAATAGGGTAGTTGGGCTTATCTCAATGATGGGAACAAGCCCACCCATCTCATGCAAATACCCAATGGCTCTCTACCATGTGGGCCGTTTAGAATCCTAATGTTTGTATTGTAAGCAAAACATTTTGCAATCCATCTTGCGCTCACCCAATATATTAAGAGATGCCCTCTCAACTTTACATCCTTAGATTTAGCTAGATGGATTAACCAAATCGTATGCCCTTTTATGGAGTGCCCAACATTGGAGGTCTCAAATCTAATTGTACATTTGAGTTAGTTCTCTACCGATCTCAGTTCTAAGTCTAGAGTATTTGTATGGCTTGTTATCACCCTTATAAAGTGAAAATCTCCCTTGTAACTAGCCTCCTTCAGTAACAACATTGAATTCCTTACAAATTTGGAAAAGAGACATCCTGACCCCAACTGGTTCATAAACTCTCTTTCAACTTTCACCCTTTATTTGCAAAAAGGTGTTAAAAGACTTGGAGTGAAAATCATTGCAATGAAAGTTAACGAGCCACAAGAATACTTATAAATTCCTTAAAATGGACTGCATAGTGGATGAAAACAATAACAATAGAAGGAGTTTAGGTGAGGCACTCATCTTGTGAGTACTAGGTCTAAATGGCTAAAAAGTTGCATTGTCTTTGGGAATGTTAGGTTTCAACTCTCAATTTATTGCAAGTTGCATTCATTATTATTTTCTTTGCAAAAGATGTTAAATCGTAATTCACCAAATATAGATAAGAACTGCCGAACCGTTTTTCATGTGGTTTGATGTGCATTAAAGCAATCTGCTTACTTTGACAATTGGATTTTAATAAACCTTTGTGCAAACAATTCATATAGATTCCCTTGATTGAGTTATGATGCAATGTTGAAGAAACAACATAACTAAGGAAAGAAAAGACCAATTGTAGGGTCTACAAAACATTATGTTGAATTCAAACTTATCATGTTGCAGTACAATCTTGATACAAAATTTTCTCTCCAACCTTATCATGTTGTCCTCGCTTTTCATTTCCTAAATAAAAATGCTCATAAAAGAATAGAATGGCATTTATCACCCATGTAGCTATGACCAAGTGGAAGATGCATTGTCCAAGATTGGTTATTAGCCAGTTTAGATTCACTCACATGGTATTTTAAGGATTCAACCAAACCCACTCTTTGCTTCTACAACACTACTTCCCATACCATTCCTCCTCCTTTGCTTCCTTCCTTAACAAGACCTTAAGATACTCAAGACCAATATCTTGAAATTTCTCAAATGACCTTCGCCTTTTTTCATAAAGTTTGAGGATCTAACATACAAGGATAAGCCAGAATTTTAGCGAAAGTATTTACCAAAGTCAAATGCTCCAAACTCATATATCCTTATCTCTAGCCTTGTCTAGTTTGTGAAAATATTTAAATCTTCAACCCAACAATTTTATGGTGATTTACAAACTATTTTGGCAATGGAACTGTCAAGATGATAGGTGGTTTTAAAAGGGGACCTTTACATAACATCATGTGTACAAATTATGTGTCAAGATGGGCAATTGCATAATTAATTACCTCCAATATGTTAAAGCACATGGACCAAGCTCTCCTATGGACCCTAATCTACTCTAATGACAACACTAATCTAAGGTGGATGAATCCTAAGAGTGATCATGATCTATAACTCAAGTCAATTAGGTTCCAAGATAGATTAACTTGGACTCATAAAGAGAATCTTGAGATAGTGCAAAGTGCTTGATTGATATTACTTCAAATGAACCTCCCTTTTATAGGTGAGGGTACTTACATCCATATGCTTGCTCACGTGTGGGATATCTCCTCCATGCCATGTGGCAGCTTGCCCTTTAGTCATACCTTTGCTCTACATGTGCTCATGGCACCACAACTCTCAACACCTCCCCTTGGTGCCATGATCCTTTGGCTACTGCAAGGTGGTCAGATGTGAGTTACAAGATCAAATCCTCCCCTAGGTGCTTACATGGCTACTCTCAGGTGGTCAGGCTTGATTTATAAAATATAGGCAAGGTTGGCAAGGTTTTTGTTTCTCAATACATTCCATTGATGTCACCTTTTGGCTCATGGCTTAATGACGATGCTGTTTAGTTGACCTGCTGGTTCTTCAATCTGCAATCTTCTTCCTTGTGTCCTAGCTTCTTGCAATGGTGACACTTTGGTTTGTTCTTCAGTCTGCAGTCACTTTGATAGTGACCCATCCTTCGGCAATGGTAGCACTTCGTTGATGTTTTACTGAATAGTGCTTGTTCTTCATTATACCTGTTGCGTGTCGATGTCGATGTCGATGTTGATGTCGATGTCGATGCCTTCAACTCTCTTTCTTTTTCAAGAAGAGAGGATACACATTCCTCAAACTTTCGATCTGGCAAATTCTTCAAGGTGGTTGTCAGTGCACTGTACTTTGCAGGCATGCTTTTAAGGAGAATCGCAAGTGCATCTTTCTCCCCTACTTTTGCATTTATGCCTTCTAGTTGGGTCATAATACTTTTGATTTTGTTGACAAATTGTGCCATGGATTCATTGTAGCCCATGTGCATACCATAGAATTCAATCTTAAGATGGATTTCTTGGTTTTTGGCTTTTGCACCAAACACTGTGTTCAACACATCCCATGCATCCTTGGCATGATCCTTGGAGTCTATATGATGAATTATGTTTGGACCCAAGTGCCATCCAATGAGTGATAGTGCTGCTTCGTCTTTTTCCTTCCACACATCATTTTGTGTTGTGGGTATGTCTTCTTTTACAGTCTTCCAAAGCTTTTGGTGCATCAGGAGATACCTCATTTGTGTAGACCATGTGTGAAATCCTTCCCCAGTGAACTTCTCAACAATTGGAGTGCGTATTGCCATTGCAAAGGTCTTACTAGTTGAAAATACTTTCAAATCTGGTAGTGTCTAATTGCATACAGAAAATTTGAGTTGACAGGTGCATAGAGCTTGGAAAACCAATTATTTTTTCTTTTTGGGGCGCATGCAAATTCTTTCTAGATAGAGAGTTATGGCTTGTCGAAGTTTTATGAACAAGAGAAGGCCTTTGCTAATGTGGCACATGGATTCACATGCAGAATTCCATACTGTGCTTAGCAAGGGTTATGTGCTTAGGTGGCACTATGCCATGTGGCAATCTCTTAACCCAACCAAGCCAACACACCTAACCATGATAACCATTAGTTTATCAAACTAACCAAGGGTAAACATAACCAAACCTTAGCTTAACTATACCAACCTTATCTGCCACATGTCTTGTCATGGGAGTGCCACGTTTCATAAGGTTCACCTTAGAGAAAGAAAGATAGAAAAAAGCTTTGAAGCGAGGCATCGATAGGCTACAAATTTGTTGTGGATTCAATGATGCGTCCCTTGGAGATGTTGCAGTGACGGTGTGCCAGGCTGTTGGGGCTGCAGGAGTCATGTAGGGAAGCTTTGCTTATAGTATGGAGGCTGCAGCGTTTGGAGCCGATTGGAGCGCTACTCACAGGGGTCGACACAGAGGTCATTGGAGCCGGCTTTGGGAGTCCAGGATTCTTACGTTGTGTAGAGGCTGGCTTTGGAGAACCACTCGTTGGAGGGCGTATGCAGTGGCCTTGGAGAAGCATGCTGGCTATGGAGATGCAGTTCGTAGGAGGCACCCGTGGGCTGCACTTGAAGACGCAGTCCGGTGCAGATAGGCGGCTCGGTGGTTGGAGATCTGCGTGGGTGAGGCCAAAAGAATTCATTTGAGCTTGATTTTGCAGAGACAGCCACTGTCATTGTAGTTGTGAGGCGTCAGGTTGGTCGGTACAGCAGGAGAGTCGAAAGACTGGAGCTTGCTGAGGCTTGGCGGTGGACATTTGAGCCTAGCTCTCGGCCATAGATAGAGGCCGTTGGAGTTGGAGCGGCTGGCTGGAGAGCTATGTGTTACCTTGTAGCTTGCTTTCACTTTGTCAAAGCGCTGTAGGGGCTTCTAAGATAGAGTCACGCTGATGAGAGCCAACCTTTGATGTAGTTCGTGCTTGAGGCTTTCTTCAACAATAGGAGTAGAGCAGTTCTTCTCTCTCACACATACCTATCCTCTCTCAATGAAAGAATAAACTCTTTCTCTCTCAATGCTAGAATTCTCTCTCAATGAACTAAAATAGACGGAAATCTCTTATAATGAACGAAAATTCTCTACGGAAGTGAACTCTCACAAGAACACTCGAGAAACTCTCAATTAAGAAATCTACATCTAATCTAGAAGAGCTAGGACCTAAGCTCTGATACCATGTTAAAGCGCATGGATCGAGCTCTCCTATGGACCCTAATCTACTCTAATGACAATACTAATCTAAGGTGGATGAATCCTAAGAGTGATCATGATCTATAACTCAAGTCAATTGGGTTCCAAGATAGATTAGCTTGGACTCATAAAGAGAATCTTGAGATAGTGCAAAGTGCTTGATTGATATTACTTCAAATGAACCTCCCTTTTATAGGTGAGAATACTTACATCTATATGCTTGCTCACATGTGGGATATCTCCTCCATGCCATGTGGCAGCTTGTCCTTTACTCATACCTTTGCTCTACATGTGCTCATGGCACCACAACTCTCAACACAATAGAGTGTGGATTGGACATTAAGAACAACTTATGAAGCCCTTTATTTGAATGCAATAGACTCCCAAAAAGATAATCTAGGAAGAATTTGAGGACGCTCCAAAAAGAAAAAATGATCGATTCTTCGTGCTCTACGTGCATGTCACATCATGCGCATATTTTGACGGCTTGATCTAGGTAGAGGGGCAAAAAGGGTGCTAGTGATGATGTGGCACTTAGAGTCACATGCAAAATTGTGCTGGCATACTCTTCGCAAGATGCACTACTACAGTCAACAAAATGAAGCATTCCATCTTTTGGAGGCTCACAATTTATGGTACAAATATAAGTAAAGTGAAACTTGCAAAAGGAGATCTCCTCATGCACAGGTTTGGAAAAACGTCTTCATCCAAATGAGTTGGTTCTTATCAAGTGATGAAATGTTAATGAAGAAACACTCATGATTTTCAAAGGAATTGACCTGTGTAAAAAAACAATGATCTAAAACTCTTTGAGCTCTACTTTCAATTTATTTTATTAAAAAAAAAAAAACTCTTTCAGCTCTAAGACTATTGCTTTCTTAGAGTAAATACCAAGAGTCTCTTGATGTATCTTCTTCATTCATGGTGGCAATATGATCGTGTCCATAAATTATGCTATACTTATGTCTTACATTTACATGTTATACATGTCATTGAAGATAATGTAAATGATCAAAATGTGTTTGAGACATAGCTTTGTCATTGATTTTTTCATTATGTTTTCCATTGTAAAAACTACTAAAACAAGAGTTTAAAAGCAGAAGTACGCATGGGCGCTGCCTGGTTTAATTTAGCTTGACATAACCTTTTACCTAAGCGATGCAAAGATGGAGAAAACGAGTTTTCCAATAAGTTGGCTAATAAAAGATAGTTTCAACCTAAAGGTAAAAGCCTTGTAGAATGATCTCCATAAAAGCAACCCAGCTTGCTAAAAAGATTACAAGTGGGAAGGAGAATCCAACTCTCTACTATAGCACTATCTCTATAGAGGCAATGCTCAAAATAATAATATAATAATTACATGTGGAAATTCCCAAAAAGGCAATCTAACTCTCCAAGGTAGTACTAAAAATAATCCACTATAGGACAATCCAACTCTCCACAATAGCATTGAAAATAATAATTACACTTGGAAATTTGGGCAAGGACAATCCAACTTTCCAGTATAAGAGTGGCTATTAGAAGGTCTCCTAATAAGCCCTTGTAGAACTCCCATAGAGTGGCTATTAAGAGGTCTCCTAATAAGCCCTTGTAGAACTCCCATAGACTGTGTAATGAAGAACTTCCCATAAACCCTTATAAATCCCATAGACTTTGTGATTAAAAAAAACTTTGCAGTCACTTCAATGTTGAAGTATAGGAGTGGCTATAAGGAGGTCTCCTAATAAGCCCCTGTAGAATTCCCATAGACTGTGTAATGAACTTCCCATAAACCCTTATAAATCCCACAGACTTAGTCACTTCAACGGGCTGAATTCAACATGCACTTCCACGGTCTCCCCTATCGCCCAACTGCTTCAACAGCAATTTTTTCCTGACGATCCAACCGATCCGTCGTCGTTCTGTAATGATTTCCAAAACCAAGGATTATGCTCGTACTTTCGCACTTACTTGAAAAACCAGAACTTTGCGTGATTCACGTACCAAGCGTCTAAATGCAGATGAAGAACCTCCTGGTAGGTCCGCCTCCGACCGCGTAGAGTCCACCGCTGCAGAATGAACGAGCTAGTTCAGAAGCCCTACGAATTTTATGCAGAAATTCGGCTTGCGAAAGCAGCCGCGCATAAAATTTCGGCAAGGAGTAAATTCATAGTGAGAAGAGCCCGCGAACTTGGAAGCGGGGAAGTACAAAATGACAAGAGAAAACAAGCCAGCAGGATTAAAGATGGAGCAATTGTCATTTGCAAATGAGAGAATCATACTTGGGGCAACCATTACGGCTGAATTGGATGGAAGGACGTGAGCCCTGGCTACAAGTACGAGCAAGCAAATGGCTATAAGACTGAGGCGAGCGTTCTCAAATGGAAACAACCGATGCCTTCCCAACGGCATCATACTTCACTCCGAATCTAATAAGGAAACTGATCAGTGGAGAAGAGGTAGCTGAAAGCATCCACTTAATAGAGTGAAGAGTGAGGAGATCAAGCACTGGCACTCACGTTATAATATAGTCAAGAGTTAGGTACCACAGTATATAGTCAAGAGTGATGAGATCAAGCAGTAGCACTCATGTTAACGTAGTCAAGAGTTTGGTACGACTTAATATAGCCAAGAGTGAGGAGATCAAGCCCTTGCCAATGAGTAGGTTCACACCACTCTCCCGGACATGGAGAATAAGTGGAGGAGGTTCTTCGTAGTCCTACTACACCCCTTGGTGAGACAGGCTTGGACGTGGAGGAAAAGAACTCTTGCCCGATTGGATTTGGCCACCCAACACCCTAGGCAAGGAAAAAAATAGGGAGCCAAATGCAATGGTTGGGGGTTGAACCTAACATTAAATAGTCCCTTCAACCACTAGACCAATCACCTTTTCATCTAGAAAAGGTGGTATCCTTTATTTATATCATAATGACCAGTTGCCATCGGATGGTGTGAATGACCTCCCCCAGTAGCCATCTTCCCCTCCATTTTCTTCCTCCTTATCCAAGCGCTATGGTGTGAACTTAGCCTTAACAAAAGCCATGGCAGCCCACGCGGCCCGCGATCAAACCTCACTGCGTGCAGCATAGGCCCAAGGTGAGTGCCCCTCAATAGGGCCAAAGGAGTGGGTGATTGGGTGGGTGGGTAAATTTTATTATTGAAAAAAAAAACTCCTTGCCATCAATCCTTTAATTACATAGTGGTGCATACACTAGGCATTGAGTCTTTAGAAAATTTTGATTTGATTGTTGAGTATAACATCCACCATACAAAAATTAAAACAAAAGTTGATTGCATAAAATTGTGGGCACACGAGTGCGCATGTCTCTCTCTATTTTTCTCATTGTTTTATGTTCCTTTAGATATGAATAGCTTAAAAAGAGTTTCTCAACATATTACATGAGCCCATTGTGCATATAAATATAGATTTTATCCCCTAAAAAAATTATAAGAATTTCATTCAAAAATCAAATAATATTATCCATGTTTAGACCAATTTCTTGGCAATGGTACTACAATATAGCATGGAAATTTCATATTTACGATTTGCACCTAGTGTTCTCATCTAAAGAACCTCTTTAAATAATTAACTTTCTTTGACTTGATTTCGAGTGTATTGACCCTGAGAGAAGGAATCCCCTCTATCTCATGTTGACATAACTAAAGTCAACATACTACATTTAGGGTTTCTCTTACATTTTTCCCTTATGTTCCTTTTATTTTGTTGTTCCAAGTAATAAGATGTCCTTACTTATTATCATCAAAGTGAAAATTCTATCTAATGAGATCCACCAAAGCAAAAGCAATCTTGATAAAAATGTCTAGTGTGTCATGCCCATGTGAACATACTTAACTTTTAAACAATTTTACGTATTGCCTAAATCCCCTTTTGCATTTAGTGTACTTTTTATTTTCTCCTCATTCAATTTGGGAATCAAACTTGAAGCTTCAAGACATGGAGTAGGATTTACTTGAAGCTTGCCGATTCGATTTCTACGCTTGCAAAAAAAGATGATGCAATCTTCAGCTACTAAATTTTCTCAAAGATGAGATTCATGATGGAACATGCTATGCTATAGCTTTACTATATTGTAGATGGTTGGCCGATTGGAGCTTTGCTATTAAAAATGATTATGTGATTTAGAGCACTTTTAATAAAGGGTAAATGCTTGAAGTGAAATGTGATGTTTTAATTGGTATGGTCTAGGTTACAAAAAAACTGTACATTGATTTGATACTTTCATGTCCACATAAAGTACCTCTCAAGACATGAATTATTTGAATTGCATATGCACTTAGTATTTTAAACCATTTATGAAAAAGTATTTGTTATTATAATTAAATATTATTGGTTGTAACATTGTGGAAATAGCTTGGCAAACTCCACTTGAAGAATTTGCTCAAAAATAATCTTTCTCAAGATTATTCATTGATCTAAATCAAAAGTAGCTTTTAGCTCAATTGCTCCAAGGATGTGCTATAAGCCACGTCACACCTTCCCCCTTTGCCGATTAGAATATTCCTTCATGGCACTTTCATGCATGATTCTTTTGCAACTTTGTAGATTAAAATAGCTAATGTGGTGTACTTATGTTGCCATGAAGGAGATATGGTCAGATCTAACACTACAAGAAACATTTCACAACTAGATTTGGTCATGTCTGTTGTCATGTCTTATGTTGTCATGCACATGGGAAAATGATGTACACATGGGGATGCTAATATTGATGATTTTGTCAAGATGATTCTATTGGTTTTATGCCATTAAGAATTGAATCATAGATTAAAGGAGAGTGGCCATCGCCATATAACTTTGAGCATCTTAAAACTTAATTGTTTGACAATGCAAGTAAATATAAAAGCACACAATTTAAAAATATTTCCTAAAACTAGGTCTTATATAGACAAGCAATAATTTATAGCACTCAAATAACAAGTTAGATGGGATCATTACGTGGATAGCTTGGAATTTAAAGGAATTATTTCGTGGAATTAAGTAAAGAAGACAACACTTTGCTAATGAAATACACTTTTTAGATGTTCAACTTTAAGATTCTTTTGGGGTAATTGAACATCAAACTTTAACCACCAATACTTAAAAAGGATAGAGATTTCATATTTAGACACTATTCTTATGCAGTAATGGTAGATATTGCATTAAATCCATTTAGTATAAATGTTGGAATAAAGAACTTAATTCTTGGAATAACCGTGTATACTACTTTTAGTGTATAAATTTTTTAGTTCCAACTTGTTTTCGAAAAAGCTCCAATCATCGCAAGAAATGGAATGTAGACCTGAGTAGATGAAGGAGACTAATTGAAACCTAAAGAGAAGGGTGTGAAAACAATGTTCCCAGAACCAAGAACTAAGGGGCTAGCTTGGAGCACCATACTCATGGCTCTAGGACAATTGAATACTGCCTGGAAGAAACCCTACCCAAATAATTGAACATAAAAAAGGTGGGGGTTGATGTCTAGAGATGGTTAGCATATACTATTGTTTGAGAAGCTTTGGCCTCGGTCCTATAGACTCCTATGTTCAATCCACTCGATTACCCACTCAACCTTTCAGCACATCTATCCCGATAAAGATCACCAAAATTTAATGGTCTTTTTCTCTAACATAAGGTTGAAAAAACCGTGTGCCCAACTCAGTGTAGGTGCATTCTTGGATCAATCAAAAGATGAAACCTCTTGCAGTACTAAGGTTTCTTTGCCAAGATCTTGCTCCTCTTAGGGTGCAAAATAGATGCCAACAATAAAATACTAATGGAGGGTGTTGTGTTGTGTGAGAAAATCGTATGAAGTCACTCGAGTGGAATGCAACTAAGATGCAAAGACACAATACAATTCAAATGTGCAATGTCCTTGTATTAATCCAAGAAGTCTATTGCAATACAAATGGCTTGCATGGCCATAGAGCCAAAACACCCAACTGAGGCCCAAGGCTCTATGAGCATAGCAAGTCAGGCTCAATCCTCCTAGCCTCTACACCACATGACTACCTTCCTAACTTGTTTCCACTAATCTACTAGGCTACTCTTAATGATTGGCCTCCAATTGATCTCGACTCCTTGCCTCTTCGTGAAGCTTGAAGGTGCACCACTTGCCCATTGTTGTTGGCCAAATCCTAATGCCACGTGCCTGCATGGTCTCGACTTGTTCTGGCACAACCCAAGTCCTAGTGACCTGACTTGAGTCACCTATTAATTGACCAGTCCACAATAGTCATCAACAACGAGGTGGGCACTATATTGGCCTGAGCATATGCTATAGCCGCTCATGGCACTAAGGTGGATTGGCATGATTTTTCCCACCATTAAGAAAGAAACCTAAGGAGTTAGGACTACACTTGTATCAAATGCAAGTGAGCCAGAAGATACAAAATAGGCTGACTCTACTAAACATACCCCTAATTGCTACGTAGCAAACTTGGTAATGTGCATAGTACCATGAGTGGGAAACTAGAACAAGAGATGGCATTGGATTTGGAAACGTTGGAAGAGGAGATGGATCCTATCACAAACAGATTGGAATTGCCAGAACGCATCATATCCTGAATGCAAGTAGTTGAAGCTAGGAACTTGGTTTAGCAATCATATGCAACACTTGAGGGAGGAGCTAACAAAGTGTGGGTTGTGGGTTAATGATCCCTACACCACCAACATCCTTTGCAAGTCTTTTGGTATACATTGAGTGGTAAGATAAACATTCCATTAATATAATATTTGTTCTCTCTTAGGCCTAGGTCCTTATAGGTATTATGTACTAAACCTTTCCATACATATGCAAGTGTCTATCATGTGGGCCTAGACTTTGTAGAGAGCCTCTAGATGTGGTGTTTGCATTGCGCTTGCACACATATCACATGGTGTGTGTAGCATTTCATTTTTTCAAGCATACCTAGTGCATTTCTCCATCCTACAAGAAGTCTATTTAAAAAGAGTGGGTGGCTATCATGGGATTCAATAAACTGGTAAGTTTTGTTTGCAACATGTCTGTTAAATTTTCACTTTTAAGCTAATCCTTACAATTATTGATAAAGAAGACTACCAATATAGTACTTTAAAGTATCAAGAACATTCTATAGTACTATCTTAGCATTATATGCCATTGAATGTACTTTTTACTACTCTTATTTTGATTGTACTAACATAGGGATATGTTAGAATTATAGGCTAATTGTATAATTCAATACTAATGTTGATTGAATTCAATAGCCTATGCTGATTATACTAGCATATTATTATAAGTAGGTTATACTAGTCTTAGTACTATGGAGAGCTCGACCTATTCCAGGTAGCTGTCAAGATCAAACAGAAGATCAAATCTGACAAGATATTAGAGCAATAGAGCTTTATCCAAGAAATTTCACTAAAGATGTAGTTGGTGAAAAAGAATTATCCACACTAAAATAGATAGCTACTTGGCTCGGTTTCAAATAGCTGATTTGGAAACCAACATGAGCTAAATCTTGAATCCGAAGAGGAACCAAGATAGTGCGCATGTAGTTTATGAACAACTTCAGGCAATCAAAGACTTGTTTATGCAGTATAGAGATGTGTTTGCTTGAAGTTACATTATCTTGAAAGCGTTCCTTAAAAAATCTATCAACAAAGAATTGCCCTTGTTCCAAAAGTAAAACTCATTAGATAACAAAGGTATAGAATGGACACTAATTATGCTAAGTTGATTAAGGCCAAACTTGCCAAATTCATCCAAGTAGGATTCATTTATGCCATTGATGGAAGTGATTGGTTGTTTCCCATTTTGATAGTACCAAAGAAAAATGGATAACTCAAAGTATGTGTGTATTACAAAAAATTGAATGCTTGAACTGTACCAAACTTGTTTCCTATTCCATTCAAAAATGGCATTCTTGACCAACTTCCAGGACATGACTTTGTGAGTCATTCATGGATGGTTTATAGTGTCATTAAGTAAAATTTTGTAGCATGAGGATCATACTAAGACTGCTTTTATTACTAAATGGGGTGTTTATACCACAAAGATTATGCCATTTGGACCCAAAAATGCACCATCCACTTTCCAGAGGTTTATGGTAGAAACCCTTAGAGACTACCTAATCTAGTCTATTGTTATTTACTTAGATGATTTTTTTGATTACTCGGCTATCTTTGTGCATTTGGTTTATCTTGGAAAAGTCTTTGATAGCTACAAGTAGATAGGCATTTCATTGCATCCTGCCAAAAGTGTCTTTGATAGATGCAAGTAGGTAGGCATTTCCTTGAATCTTGCTAAAAGCATCTTTCATGTCTAAGTCGGTGTTCTACTTGGTCATTTCATCTCTCAAGAAGGCATTAAAAACAAGCTAGGTAAAATTTAGGCTCTTAAAAAGATGCCTAGACCAAAAACTTTAACTCAATTGAGGTCTTTTATGGATTTTATTAGGAAATAAAGAAGATTATTTGGCATTTTGCCAACATGATAGCTCCACTACATGAGCTAACTAAGAAAGACACTAAGTTTCAATGGAATGCTCAGTTGACTGTTGCATTTCATATAATAAAGAAGAATGCATCTAAACACCCATTCTTAGACCATCGAGGAGGGTTGTTATCCTCCATGTTCATGTAGATGCTTCTGGATATGCCATTGATACCATAATGGCTCAGCTAGATGGGATGTTGGATTACCTAGTCTATTATGCAAGAAATGGTCACTCAACTCGAGTGCAATTACAACACAACCAAGAGTGAAGCTCTTGGTATGGGGTATAATGTCCAAAAGTTTAGGTACAATTTGCTTGAAACCAATTTATCTTGTATGTTGAGCATCAAACTTTGTTATATCATATCAATCAAATAGGAATCCAAGGTAAATTGGTCATATGGATGTTATTATTACAAGAATTTAATTTCAAGATTATTCGCACGCCTAAAAAGTCACATGGAGGAACTAATTGTTTGTCTAGGTTACTAGCCTTAGATAACAACAAAGGTGTTGCTACTCAATTGCCAAATGGCCATTTATTTGCTATTGACTTCACTGAAACCAAGTATGATGAGATGCTACACTACTTGTTTAAGGGGACTTTTCCTAAGCACATGCCAAAGGACAAGTGTAGGCAGTTGGCCTTGAAAGGCTTGGAAATACAACTTGATTGGTGGACCGTTGTATTGTCAAGATGCTGTTGGTATCCTATGAAGAAGGGTTTTGCCACATGACTGACCTACAGTCCTTATTGAGGCCCACACAGACCCTGCAAGAGGTCACTTTGGTGGTGAGCTTACTTCTTAAAAAGTTTTGCAAGCTAGATTATAGTGGGATACTCTATTCAAGGATGGAAGCATTTCAACGATGGGGCCTCAATTTTATGGTCTAGTTAAAAATGCATCTTTACAAAATAAATATATCCTTACAGCTGTAGCTCGTATGCTACAAAATGGGAAAAAGCCAAATCTTTAGGGGACAACTTCAATCTAATATAACCAATTTTTTGTAGATATGGATGCCCAATTGGGTTTTTCAGTGATCAAGACACTCATTGTATGAATGAAGTATTTGATTTACTAACAAAAGAGTTTATGGTCATACACGAAGTTGCTATAACATAGTACCCTAGGTGTAATGGATAGGTTGGGTCAACCAATAAAACTCTCAAATTACTTGCATAACTTAATTTTCATGCAACTAGTCACAGTCTTTGGTCTACAACAGACTACCAAAAGCACAATCCGAGTAGAGAGTTGGCTTGAGAGAACATGTGACACAATAGGGCAGAGTGCTAGCCTGAGACCACATGTAACACAAGCTAATTTCTATCTCAAAATTGTAGCAAGCCTACAATGAATTAACCAAAATAGAGCCAAAATAAGGCAAAATGTCTGCTAAATCAATGGATTAAAAATATTTCAAAAAAGAATTAAATCCTAAAACATATTTCAATAATCATAGTATAAAGTTGATATATGGCTTAGACTATAAGACACCACCATAATAGGGTAGAGTGATAGTACGAGCCTTAATTTATGAGCTTTAAGAGATCACATAAATAATGATAGAGGCTAGGGGATGTGAAAGAGGCTATGGAAGTAGACAAGAGGGCAAGGATGTAGTCATAATGATAGGGAGGCAAGGAGGCAAGGTCTAGGAGGGAGTATAGAGGATATGAATGCAATGGGTGTATGTAAGAATGAAGGGAAAAGAGCTCAGTTTTTAAAATGTAAATCACTTCATTTATGTGAATAAAAGTTATTCCTATGAATGATATTTTATTCATAAGAATAATATTATTTATACAAATAATTAACAATAAATATTTAGATTCATTTTAACACATGAAAATGTGTACATTTTTTTATTTTTTTAAAAATTTGAGCGAATCAATGTAACTTAAATGAAGACTAAATGCATGATGAATTAAACTACACAATATTAACAAACTTATCAAAAAATGCAAGGAGGAAGATGATAAGAATCTATGAAAGCATAATGAGAAGAGGATGATAAAAAATGCAAGGAGGATAGAAAGAACCTATGAGCACATAATGAATTGTATACATTCAATGAATGAAAACAACAAATAATTTCCTTCACAAATATTTAAAAGAATGATGAATTAAGCTACATGATCTTGACAAACCTTCTCTCAAGTATTACAATCTAAAAATATCTAAACATGTCTATTACGTCATTCTAAGAATTTGATCAGCATGTTCTCCCATAATTTCATAATAGCATGGCAACATGATGCAGTTTCTATACTTTATGAGAGTTCTAAAAGATGTGAAAGAAGAAACATTAGTGCAAATGCATCTTGTGGAATGCCTTTTGTATCTTAGTTTACATGGTTGCAAATGAAAGGAGCACTAGGTCTTCATAGGGATGAAGAGAAAGTTCTTGTTGATATTGCCAGAGCGTCCACTTCATCATCCAATGATGATAATGAACTTGATCATGGGATTGGTCTACACTGACTCATTACTGGCCTTTGGTGATTTCTCCACCGCTTCTCGCTCAGTATCTATGTTACCCTGTACCTCATTTCTCTATGTTAACTATTTTTATACCAGTGGTTCAAAATTGGGCTAGCCACTTGCATCACCTTCTATTTCGTCTTCATTCCAAGCTTTCACAATATTCACCTTAGTGCTGACTAGAGGTTTTTGATCTGAAGTCACTAAATGGGTAGACTCTCCACTCCTACCCCTTCTTATTACTTTATGGCTATTCTTTGGTAGACTTGATTAGCGAGGCTTGGGTTTTAGGAGGAGAGGATTGTGGCTTAGAATAGGGTGAAGAGGTATCATGAGAAACTAGTGGTGTTGAGGAAGGCGAGTGGTGTCAGAGATTGTCTCGGGGAGGAAATCGGCTAGTGGAAGAAGGCAACTAAGGGAATTCAGGAATAGGAGGGGGGGACTTTCTATGAAGCCAAAGGTTCAATGAATGAGTTCATTGTAAGATTTTACTTAGAAAATGAGAAGGTGAGGGAAGTTCAGATAAAGACTCTAAATATTCACCTCCTCTGAAACATCAAGCCTTCAATATTTGAACTTGAGCCTCCAACTGCTCTTGACCCACTGGCTCCCTTAGATCCACTCGATGCATTAGTGAGAGTAAAAATTATAGTGTTGTGCCTTCTGATCGAGCATCTCTAGCCATTTCATCACTCTTAGCATCATTTGTGGCAAATCATGTAAAGGTGTTGGCCGAGCTTGCAATGGACCTAACTCCTTAGGCATACACTCTCTAACCATAAGTTGAAGTTCTTTGTGAAGACTTCAAGCCAATCTATCTATACTTTATCTTGATTTTTCAAAAGTGCATTAGCCATGTAGATCCCTAGAATGTTGCTCGGGCTTTTCTTAAACTCTATCATTAGAGAAAAGGCTGCATTTCAACATTTAGAGCCTTAGTGATTGCGTACACCTTGTGATTGGTGGAAGGTCTTTGCTTCGAAAATTTAGTGATTGCGTACACCTTGTGATTGGTGGAAGGTCTTTGCTTCGAAAATCTTGTCACATTTACCACACTCGGCATTGGGGTACACTTTGACAACCCAATTAGCATTAGAGTGACATGGAAAAATTCTACGTAGAGCTACTTGTCCAAGTGCAGTTGCGTTCCTGGACGTTGATGCTATGCATATCCCCTTCATATACGTGGAGCAGCTCTTAGTGACCTTCACACTCCATGCATAATGCCATGGAAGGTTTGCTTGCAAGGAATTCCTTTACATCATCTTTATTGTAGTATGAGGCTCGATCAGGGGGACATCTTTTGTCATTTGGCTAGTCTCTCTCCATATGTAGGGGGAGTCTAATCCATATCGAAAGTGAAGGTAATAGTGATATCAAGAAGCAATATGTAATGGTTTCTAGGGGTGCAAAAGTGAGTATAGAGAACCAAGGATCTTAGGAAATGAGAGCTTGAATCATGAAGGAATGTATCCACATACCCTACACGTATGCATGTAGCATTGGCTTGTTGAGCAAGATGCACTGCCAAATTTAGCATCCATTTGACACCTCGATCGGAATGAACTTGCTTTTACTCTCATATTTTTCCTTAGTTATGGTGAGTTTAAGAAGCTCTCTACCATTAGCATCCATCTAGGCACCATCTAGGCACTGGCAAACTGCTCACTATTACCAAGCTCACTATGGCAGCTCAGTATGGCTGCTTAACTCGACTTTTATTTATCAACTCAGGAATCACCTATCCTTGCAAATGAGCCGATTAAACTAGTACAATTGTACCATTGTTATGAATAAGATTGGTTTTCAAAGGTCCAATCTTTGCATTGTACAATAACATTAACATTCCCTTTTCAAAATTTTATGAACAATATGCCAGTCATTTCACTGCTCCTGACACCAACCTATGCTAGATCATACAAAGGTGTGGATCGAGCTTGCGATGGACCTAGCTCCTTAGGCATACACTCTCTAATAATGAGTCGAATTTCTTCATGAAGACTTCAAACCAGTCTATCTATTCTTTATCCTCACATGTCAAAAGGGCCTTAGGCATGTAGGCTCTCGAAATGTAACCAGGGCTTTTCTTCAATCCTAAGTAGTCTATGTGACCATAGCATAGTCTCTCTCTTGATTTGTGTAGTCATAGCCCATGCAATCTTTTGGTTTTGAAGATTAAAGTACAAGAAGTTAGTGTGACTATTGGGATCATTGGTGGTTTTGATATTGACTTAAATATCCTATTGAAGATACATGACCCTTTCAAAAAGCATGCATCATAAGAATATGCTTAGAGGATGCTTAGTTGATTGTGGAGGTACACTATTCCATATGCATTTACAAATGGTATGCTTGATTCAACTAAAAACTATTCAAGATGTCATAAAGATAATTAATGTGCGTATATGGAAAAATAGGACCACATTGCATTGAATGAAATCTATTGAACAAAAAACCAAAAGAAGAAAAATTAGTATTTTTGAAGGTCAACACTATGTCCAACTTCTCATCGTCATGAGACCCATGACAGCAAAAACTACTACTTAGGACTAAGTACACTACAGTGAATGTAAAAAGTACGCTTTTTGGTAAAAAAAATAATGGAGTTCTAATTGTAGATATAGTACTAAATCGTCTCACCTACAGCTTGGAGCCTTTGTAAAGCAAATTTGGTATCACTAAAATTGTTAGCAATCATGTGAAGTGCCACTCTCCTTGTTTTTACAATGATTTTTTGGCAATCATGTGGAGTGCCGCTCTCCTTACAAGCAGCTAACTTATCACCACTTTGCACTCCTTTGACAATACCTAGTGATTTCTTCAAGTTATCCACAATCACATTGATATTGACTCCTTTGAAAATTCTATTTTGTTTACAGAGTGTTTACAATATTTTTAATGTCTGGATGTCATATAATCCTAATCAAAATGTCTATCTTCTCACTGAAGTCAGGTTTCTTAACATGTGTTTCAAGTGTCACATGTTCCATTCATAGTATTTTGGTTAGTAGAGCTATGTTAGACGTTCTGGCTAAATTAGGTGACATCAGTAGGAACGACTTCATATTCCACTGCATTTGAAGTTGAATGATCCATCTTGCAGACAACCTTTCAATGGCTAACCTTCAATGATCTATCTTGCACACAAATTAAGGACTTAAAGGCTAACCTTGAGTTAATGAATGGGAAATAAAGAATTTACATTTATATAGGCATGCTCGGTCAATCAGTATTACATATGGAGAATGATAATATCGTGTTTGTTGAACCTACTAGCGTGCTTTCCAATCACATTAAATAGCCAAAAAGAAATTCAACCTCTGTGTGTGTGTGTGTGTGTGTGTGTGTGAGAGAGAGAGAGAGAGAGAGAGAGAGAGAGAGAGGGACCTATGCAAGATCATTCAAGAGAGAGAGAGAGAGAGAGAGAGAGAGAGAGAGAGAGAGAGAGAGAGAGCATGATGGAGGGAGAGCTTTTAGATTCTAGGTACCACTATTTAGTATAGTTTAATACTATTGCAAGCGAAGGATTAGTCCAAAATAGTATGCAGAACATCTATGTCTGCCTTCTTTTACAGAGGTACATTTGAGGAGTACTAGTGCTATTTAGTACTATTTAGTGTTATTTAGGTACTATTTAGTACTATTTAGTTCTATTTGGTATCATGTAGTATCATTTAGTACTAAAATGTCATATACTAAGTACCACTCTGGGATGGTACGTATCACTCTCAGATGCTATCATTGTGATCTTTTACAGAGGTAGATCTATCTTCTTTTATAAAGGTGCATTCGATGAGTACTAGTGCTAATTAATGCTAGAATAGTGCTGTGATGCCAAAAATTGATATTTTTTATTCGACATTGGTATTGCGTTCTTCTATGTTTGATAAGAGTTTGAGTATCAAGTGATAGCCTAGTGGCTCTCACTTATTTCTATTTTCTAAGATAGTGTATGGGATTGAGAGGATGAGTGGAATGGATCATTGTAAATACCATGTGTATGAATGATAAATACCTTGGTATGGGGTGAGAGTTATTTGTGTATGGGATATTATGGGGTTTTTAGAAAATAAGAAGAGTGAGTCATATAAAGAGATGGGCTCATGTCCATGTGTTCCAATAATATAAGAGAGATCACATGCTAAGTGTGTGGAAGGCATGTGGAGGAGTGTGGAGTCAAGAGGAATCCTTCTAGAATTCCTATGTGGAATAAGGAGAATGTGGACATATGGAAAAGAGAGGGTCCCTATGGGCTCCATGTGGGGAGACTCTTGACTTTCCTAATATTTTAACAATCTTGAGCATCTTTTGATGGGACACATGGCAAGAGAAGCCAAAAAGGACATGGATGGTGACATACATGCTTATGTGATTGATGGGGAAAGGAATCTACAGGCAGCAATTGTAAATGGATGAAGGAGGGTAATAAAATCGCTATAAAAGGAGCCCTCCTCTCCCTTGTTCATCATCTCTTCCACCATTAGGCCTCATGTTTCTATAGCCCTAGTCTCCTCAAGCCTCTTCCATGAGCCTTCTCTCCCTTTTGTAGATATTCTCTTATGTAGACTCTTGAATCCATCTCTCTCTAGTTCATTCTCTCTCTATGAGTAGTCTTGGAGCTTCCTCTCCCTCTTGTACGTATGAAACCTCTTCTTCTCCCTTGTGTTTGTAGTATTTTGAGTTGCATTGAAGTGGAGTCTCACTCTATTGGTAATGAGTCACTTCAGGTTCTCTCTCTTGAGTGTCTCTTCCCTTTTTCCATTGCTTTCTCTTCCAAAGTGCTCAGAAACGTTGTCTATTCGGCTACTCATTACGCATACATGGTTTATCTATTTTCCAAGACATCACAAAGGGGGATCTTCCTTCCCTCCTAGGCAACCTCTATGGGACTTGGATCTTTGATGAGATCTAAGCATGGAGGTAGTATTCTCCCAATTTAGCACCAGTAGAAGGAGTAGGTGTTTTTCATGACAGTTGGGGGGTCAGTATTTTGCTCATAACTTTTCGCTCGATGGTATGATTTGGATGAAACTTATATCAGCATGAAGTCTCTTCAAGGAGCATCATCTTATGTCTTCAGTTATTGTATTAGATGTCAAACCAAAAATCTATGACTCTCTATGTGTGATGGTTTCTTTTCAGACAGTTTTTACCCCCATCTAGTAAACTGCCTATATCTTTCCAACCGCTTCTCTCTTTCTT
Source organism: Dipteris shenzhenensis (assembly GCF_047967505.1). Taxonomy (NCBI): domain Eukaryota; kingdom Viridiplantae; phylum Streptophyta; class Polypodiopsida; order Gleicheniales; family Dipteridaceae; genus Dipteris; species Dipteris shenzhenensis. The sequence continues at coordinate 25,224,475 of NC_141618.1, read as the reverse complement.
ACGAAGCTTATATCAAAGCAAAGCCTATTCAAGGCACATCTCAATATGTGTTTGAATATTTGATATCATGTCTCTGCTGAAAGTTATCGATCTTTGTGTCTTATGATATTTTGGAGAATGTTTTGAGGTAATTGTAAAGGTATCTATGAAGGAGGTGCAATGTTTCCCCGGAACCTACCCATCTGACCCAATCATCTCCTTCAAACTCCTCTATATATATCAGCTCATGTCATGTTGAGCTCAAGATCTTCTTTCAACAACATATTGCTCTTCTCTTTGGTGCAGACCGGCTTGCTGAGATTATGGCCTCTGCCGCCCGCTGATCCTTTCCTTCTCCCTATGCTTGAGTACAACATCACATGGGATGTTACCATCTTCATTCTCATCTAAGGGAGGATAGTATGGTGTGGTCTCTTGGTATAAAAGCTTCTTTTTAATGTCCCTTTCCTAGTGATGAATATCTCTATCACTCAGTTTGAAAGCAGTAGGAAGTGAAGAGGTGCATGAAGTTTATTGCTCACAACTTTATGTCACAGTACTATTTTGTACTCAATTATCACATGGTAGGTACCACTCTTGGGTGGTAGGTACCACTGTCATATGCTAGGTACTACTATTTTGTACTATTCAGTATACTATTTAGGTATTATTGTCATATGCTCTCCGATCCTAAGTACCATTTTCATATGCTATTTAATACTCTTTAGTACTATTTAGGTACTAATATCTATGCTAGGTGCCACTATCATATGTTATTTAGTACTATTTAGTACATTTACTTTTATCTAGCTCTATTCAGATACTACTATGATATGCTCTATTTAGTATCGTTTAGTGTTACTATTTGGTATTATTTAGGCACTATTTAGTGTTATTTAGTACTATGTGGTATTATTTAATATTCTTTACTCTACTGCTCCTGTATCACTCTCAAATGCTAAGTTCCACCGTCATATACTAGGTACCACTCTCAAATGCCAATATTCTATGCCAAGTACCACTATTTAGTTCTAAATTAACCTATTTAGAAGCAAATAGTATTGTTTAGTACTATTTAGCCACATGATTATCATGCTGATAACCCATTCATTAATGTTCCTCGTAGTCTAAAGTCCCAATCCTACCGCATTAAAAGAAACTCCCACCCTAGACACTATGGCAAATTGCTTGTGTTGCACATTAAACTTTGGTGAAATTAGAAATATTTCCCAATACACTAATGCCACATCCAATCTAAAAAGATCAAGATATAAAAGAGGGTCACAAATAAGATTGTTGTCTCCAAATTGTAATGGGTGATATTTAGGATTTCATCAAAGGCCAATGCAATCCAAGAAATTTCCCATTGAGCCTGGGTTGAGTGTTTCTTTTCATGTGCTGAAGTTCATGTGATGAAGATGTGGAAAGTATCTTTTCATGTTGAAAATGTTGGTTACCACTATCATATTTTGGTTAGTGCTTGCAATTGCTAGTAGCTCCTGTCATGTGGTACATGCCACTAACAAGTGGTAATCAAGTTTGAAGGGCTTCCTAAAGTTAGGGTCATGTGGCTGACCCTAATGTATTCAATGACCACATTATGATCTAGTTCTTGGATGTCTCTCTTTTGGCAGAGAGCTGAGATTGCGAGCGATAAGGAACATGTTAGATGTACAAGATGTTTGGGAATTTTACTAGAGATTGATCAAAGAAGAAGAAAAGGCTCAAGTATTCTTTAGGTTCAGCCCATCTCATCAAAGCGCTCCTTCAGATCCTTTTGCATGCCCAACATTTTTTGTGCATTTTGGACCTACTTCTTCTTGTTGGTCAATGGGTTGTAGTTAGAGTCGATGTTCCTCCATCATTTGTAGATTAGGAGGCCTCTTATCTTATTCTCGATCACGTTTTGATTGCGGCTAGTGATGGCATTCCTTCAAGTCCATCTCTAGATCTTGGCCATCCTTCTACGTCTGAGAAGCCTTCCATTTAGTACTATACGCACCACTTATTATCAAGAGAAGGATGTATAGCTCTCTTGAGACCAAGGACTTTATGGAGTCTAGCATCATGTTTGTTTTAGAGGATCTCTTTCCATCCTCTAGCTAAAGTTGGAGCAGTAGAGTTTGTGCCCTCCACCTTTGGTGACATTTTTCATCGAGAGAGCATCCACTTCTAAAAGTGTGGGGCTCTTTTTCCATGTGGGATTTCCTACTCTAGATGATCTTCTTCAAAGGATAGAGTTTTTTCTACTTATAGGTTGGGTAAGGTCTTCTAGTCTACTTTTTCCCATTGATGAGGATTACATAATTGGAATATTGAGGGCCTTGGTGGGGTTCATCATCGCTACTACTAAAGACAATTGATTTATAATCATCTTCATCCACCTGTCACTAAGGGTCTTATGAACATTATTTTTATCAAGAACACAAGATGGATGTTAAAGATTGTGCAAAGTTAGGAAAACTACTTCTTGGTTACACTTTTTGGTCTCTTGCCTTGGGCACTAAGAGAGGACATGCATTTCAATTGTAGATCCTTTTCTCCCCCTTGTGGTTGGACGTAGTATCAATTTCACCCTCTAGATCAAAGTGTATTTTACTTCTCAACCCTTATTCCCTCAATAATAGAGGGGAACATGTCCTTTCTAAGGAACTTATTTCTTGGGCCAAAATTGCAGATTCATGGATTATTGGAGGTGATTCCAATATTGTGGAGTTGCTTTCACACCATAAAGGGAAGGTGGCATTGATGTGTTGAGAGAGCAGCTTGGGATGCTTTTCTGTTCCCATTCAAGATAGAGACTTTTGGATAGATGATGCCTTTCAAACTTTGCCTCACTTGCTCCTATTCTCCTAGTGAAACATGATATGTCACCTGTCCATCCATGTGTGGATCGATAGATTTTATGTTGGGAACTAGCTAGAGGTGGCTTTGTATGGATTTCATCAGGGGTACAAAACAAACCTGCAAGCAAAAATTGACATGGTAGAGAAGATTGTGCAAGCAAAGGACAACAGAAAGATGGACACATGTCACAAAAATTGATAGGTGGCTGTACACGTGGTAGAGGTACATGTGGCCCAAGTTCAAAGTATGGACAAATCAAGGGAAGAAGTACGTTCTTAAAGGTAGAAATCACATGAAAAAGTAACGTGAAATTAAAAACTGAACAAGAACATGCAACAATGTGAGTTTCAAACACTACAAAAAAATAGACCATGCGTAGGCAAGAGCCATAGCATGAAAGCCAATGATGACATTGGAGCCTAGTCATCACAAATAGAGCACGTGAGAACAAAGAAAATGGCATGTGTAACCCCAAATCATGATTGAGGGGGGTTGTTGGAATGTGCGCAATCATGAGTGCATGCGTGAGAGAAAGGAGAGGGCACTGGTCACCTAGGGTCAACAAGTGGTAGACATATCAAGGGCATAATCCCATATACAAATAGGTTTCCCAAATATTAATGTACATAACCCTTATAAAGAGAGAACCTCCAAAACTTCAAATAAGGGGTTGAGGTCCTTGGAGTGGCTAGGTCGCTGAGGGATTGGGCACCCTCAACACACGGTTCCATAGTTGGATATTGCCACATGTCTTTTGGATTAGAGAGTAGAGTATTCCTTTCATGCATAGGACTCGTTTTGGGCTTAGATGCGGGAAAGGGTCAATTAAACACTTCTTCTCTATTCTTAGTCTGAGCCATGGTAGAGAAATTGTTTCTCAGCTTATTTTCAATGAGGTTTTACAATCAGATTCTAATGCTATTTTATGTATTGGTATTGATTTTTATGCCTCCCTTCTTTCTGCAAATCCTAACACCCCTACCAGAACGATGCTATAGAGATAGAGTTTAGCACACTATTCCAACATTGGTGAAACTAGATATGAGAGTCTTACTTGATGCAACTTTCACCAATCTAAAAGTTAGGAATGAACTTTTTGCCCATGACAAGGGAAAGTGCTGGGGCTTAGCTGGGTTAAAAACCTCCTTTTTTATAGCTTTTAGGGACATGATTAGGGACCATGTTGCCTCAACCCTATAGAGCCTTTGGGACTTTGGTGCTATGCCTAATTCACTTATGGAGGGTCTTATTATCCCAAAGGGGAAGTGTAGAAATTTGGTTTCCCAATGGAGCCCAACCACTCTATTGGGCACTTTTTATAAGAGCTTGGCAAACGCTATCAATTTGCATTTGTAGCCCTTTCTTCCAAATCTTATTCATGATCCACATCTAGGCTGTATACATAGTTGAAGCATTTTTAGCAATATTTTTTTCTTTTGGGAGGATTCACAATGGGATATGTATAGTGGCCAAGGGTTAGCCATTCTACTCTTGGATTTTGATAAAGTAAATTAGGGTTTCTTGGAGGGTACCTTTCTATGTTTTGGCTTTTAAATGCTTGGATCAAAGGGGTTTGTTCATTTTAACGACCAGCCCATAGCTAGGTGCTTATCAGAGGGCATAAACGAGATGCCCTCTTGACCTTCATGTACTTATTTGTGGCTGCAACCATGAGCATCTTTTTGAGATCTTGGTTGAGACTTTCCTTGAGGTAGGATGAAGAGATCTTCGATAGTGAGTTTGCTCATGACACTACTATTTTTTTGGATGCCATTCCTCAAAGTCCTTGGATTTAGTTTGTGCTATAGTAGGTGCATATATCAATTGGAATAAATACAATGGTTTTTGGATTAGCAAGGAGGACATCCCAGATTAGGCGGCTGATTTTGGTACTTGGACTTAGAGAGGTGTCTCTGTTAGACACTTGGGTTGCTAGGTTGGCATGGTTAGCTCGCCTTCGCAGTAGTTTGCTCTTGTGTTTGAGAGTATCAGGAGACAACTTCTTTTTAGAATTCGGCTACACTTAAAAGGTCCCCTCAAGGGGCCATACGTGTATTCAATGTGTGTTCTTTCAATTTCAGTTTCAACTTCCTTGGATCATTAAACCTCTGGAGGGGTTTGATCTATCGATGTAAATCTAACTTGATCTTGTATGACTTTTGTCCCATCTCTCTCTCTCTCTCTCTTGCAAGGCACATACTTGAATATCTCAAGATTGAGGGAGAATCTTGAGTCCGACCATAGAGCTTAGGGTTTCTTCCTTTGCTCTTATGGATGCCATCCTCAAACCTTAACCTTCGGAGAATCCCTCCCTCTTCTCTAGAAGAGATTGATAGGTAGCTTGTCATGTGGAATGATAGCATACTTCACGATCATGGCAGGTCTCTTGGTACTTTTGGTTACATGCAGTGGTCCAGCTAGGAGAGATGACTCACTTCCTTTATGGGTACTTGGAAGGATTTCAAAAACCTTTTGGATGATTGTAAGCTTCAATTGAGAGTCTGATTGATGAAACCCATCCCCTGGATTAGGTTTTCACAGATGGCAAGCCTTACCATCACTCTCTGTGGCTTGGGGATTTTAGACAAGGTGAGGACATTGTTTTTTAGGCTATCAGGGCTTTGGGTCATGTGGAGCAGTGTTTCTTGTCTTTAAATTGGTACCTACACCCAAATTGGGATCATAGTCCCCTTTGTTCATGGAGGGATTTATGCAGGTATTCCCATAAAGTATATGCATAGAAGGACCATGGGGAAAGGGAATGGATTGATGCATGGAGCCTAAGTAGAGCCTCCCTTGCCAGGAGGCTTCATCTGAGTCTTAGGGACTTGAAGCCCGCAAGAGCTTCTCATTGGGAGAAATTTCAAGTTTCTACAACTTGGCAAAAATTGCTTTGGAGAAGACTCTAGAAATCCCTCAGGAATAGACAAATACCTATTTTCTATTGGCTCACTATTCAAGGAGGGATTGCATTGAACCTGTGGAGGTCCATGCTTGGGTCCATGCTTGGGTCAGTCACTACCTGCCCTCATCGCCGTGCTACTAAGGAGTTCATTCAACATTGTTTATGGTATTGCAAACAGATGAGGTTTATTTGGGGAATGCTATGCTTTTGAGTGGCTTTGTTTTCTTCCCCTTCTTCATGACTTGGGTCTCAATGGCTCAGCTTTGAGTAAGGTCTTTTATGAGAGGCATGAATCTTGCTGGGCTCTTTTGGTTTGATGACATTTAGTTGAGTCATGCTCTCCGGATGATGTTGTCCACTGTCCTTACAAACTTGCACATGCGGTTGTGTGGTAGCGATGAATGCTTTTTGGGATATTTTAGAGAGCATTTTAGTTTAGCATATTGGAGATCCACATGCACATAGGCTCTTGAATCTTGATGGCTCCTAGATCCACTTTGCATACACATTGGCTAGTATTTCGATAGAGACTATACACACTTTGATGGCCTTTTAGGTGAGCATGTAGGGGTCTTCCCAGACGACATCTATCAAGAGGACGTTTTCCTTAGGGAGTGAAGTGGCAGCTCCCCTTTTTTCTCAAAGATGCATAGGTTTGAAGTGGCATTTTTAGCCTTAACATTGGTGCTTTACTAGCTCTTCTTGATGAGCATGTTGTTTACCTAGTTAGGGTATATCGTTCTTCATGTGATGCATGATGTATTTCTACCATGAGGATTGCTCTTGGGTTCTTTTTCATACTTAATAGAGGTATTTTCATCGAGAAAAAAGTTGGAGTGTGAGTACATTGTGTTTTTGCATATGTTATTGAGCAATTCAAAAGTCATAGAGCAATCCTAGAATCGATTGGCATTGTCCATGAAATGATATTATGTTTATGTGTAAAAATGTATGGATTCTTTAAATAGATAATATTCCATATAAGTCATAAACATATTTGAGAATATGGTGGTTTTTATGATTGGTTTGTGTCTAGGGTGATAAAGAGGAGTGAAAATATGGTCCCCTACTCAACTTTTATTCTTATTCACATTAATTAATTAGTGCCCTACTCAACTTTTATTATTATTGACATTATTCTTATTCAATGCGTTCTATGCTCGTAATCACGTTTACGCTCCTATCTCATTAATTAATTAGCTGCAGTTCCCCCCCTCTTTGTGCTCGATTAAGCATGATTAAACTTCCTCTCCACCGTGATTAAGCTTCCCTCCATCCTCTCTAATTAAGCTACACTTGCTTCCTCTCCTCCCATCCTCCGCTCCCTCCTCCTTCCTCCTTCCCACTCCTTCGCTCCCTCCTTCTTCCCTCCTTCCTCCTTCCCACTCCTCAGCTCCCTCCTTCCTCCTTCCCACTCCTCGGCTCCCTCCTTCCTCCTTGCCTCCACCTTCCCCCTCCTCAGCTCCCTCCTTCTTCCTTCCCACTTCTCTCTCTCCCTTCCTCCCCTTCTCTTCCTCCCTGTATTGGGGAGGGCTTTAGAGCCCCCCTCCTCATCCTACTACCCCTCGCCTCCTCTTATACCTAGGGCAAGGGCGGCAGAACATTTTGGAATGTGTGGCTTCTCGAACAAGACACCGCCATAGCCCCCCCCAAATTAATTTATCATTGGGGTCAGTTATCGCTTACTTTAATTTATCATCGCAGCCCCCAGTGAAACAAAGAAGTAATTAATACCCCTAGTTTTTGTTGTTGGGGGCCTCTATTCTTATTTGCATTAATTAATTAGTGTGCCATGGATTTGGTGAAAAATTAAGGCCTTAGGCTAACTTATGAAAGGTCCCAAAATTATGCTAAAGCCCCTCCTCTCTCTCCTTGCCTTCCGTTCCATCTTCCACCCCCTCGCCACATCTTTGCCCTCGCCCTCGCCCTCCGTGACCTTCCTCTCCCAACCCCTAGCCATCAACTCCCTCCTTGACTCTTGCTATGGCTGGCTGGTGCCAGTCCCTTGTCCTGCCCTTGCTCTCTACCCTCTCCCCCTCTCCTCCTCTCTAGTCTCTTGCTGCTAGCCGCACCACTCCCCCCTCTCCTTTATGTCTTGTCCTCCCTCTCTTTTTTGGATCTTCTTCTTGCCTCCCCTTTGTCCTTGCTTCCACCTCACGGTGTCTCTTCTCCCTACCTACCCGCTCATTGGATTTCCTCCCTATTCGGCCTCTACCTCAAGGCACTCTTTCTCCTCCCTTGGCCTCCTCTTCCTCTCCTCCCTCTCTGGTGGGGCACCACTGTCATTCTCTTGGCAGAAACTCGACCTGTTGCATTGTTGCCGGTGCTTGGGTGTTCACGATGGATATGGTGAAGGAAGAAGAGGCCCTTTATCTTGAGTTGTGAAGGAAGGAGCTATGGAGCACAACCATGGTGGCCAACTTAGGTTAGGGCTAGGGTTAAGTTGATGATTAGTGTAAATATAGGGTTAGAGTTAGGTCAGCTTAAGTAAGGTTAGATCAAGTAGGGTAAGTTAATTAAGTGTTAGTCTTAGTATCTTAAGATAGGTAACAACAATATGATTAAATGTCTATTAATGTAATATTTGAAGTTGTGGATTGATGTTATTTTTTATGATGTGAATTTTATAAGCATTTAAGAAAAAATCTTTGCTTTCGAATCATCTTCATTGGGATTATGTAGTGAAAGTTATAGATTTTAGAGTGAATCGGAGGTATAAGAATATACTTATTAGGAGCATCAACCTTGTTTTTTCTTGCATGGATATTCTATTCATGAAGACAAAGTAGCATTATTTAGCTTGTGATATGTTGCTACCAATGATTAAAGTAATAATTGGAATTTCTAGCAACTCCATTGTTTTGCATTTTTGGTTGAAGCAAATAAAAAGATCGAGGATTGTGATATGAAGGATTGGAAGTCAAGGATGCTAAACAAGATTTGTGAAATGACTACGGTGAAACACCATGAAGACAAGAATGGATGACGAATAACATAATAGACAAATGACTTTTGGATCTTAACATCTATTCGCATTTATGACATAGCTCACAATTTGCTTGGGTGCTTCTCCTCTTGCTCTCGCAAACCTTTCATTATCGCTTGATGTTCTCAAAGCTTTCAAGTTCCTTTCATCTTATATTTTATTTAGACGATATATAGCCTTTTTTTTTCAAGAAGTGGGCATAGCCCTACATGCCTTCAAAGCAAAATTCAAATCTTACATCGATACCTCTACTAATTGACTCAAACTCTAATAAGTAACTTCATTTTAAGCCTTGTTGCATTCAAAGAAATGTGTAAGGGTCGACGATCATATTATGGATCTGTGATCAATTCTTGACCAATATGCAACTTAAATCCCCAATTTTGAGAGTGACTTTTCGTAATTTGCTCCAAAAGCCCCAATTTTCGAGAGTGCAATTTGTGCAAAATTTTCCCTTGGATAAAGATTTCTGTAACGGCACCCAAGGTCATTTTAGGTTGCCAACAACTTGGGCCTAGGATGAGCAGTGTCTACTAAATCTCAACCTATTTCAATTCTTTGCTGGGGCATAGTCTTTCCAAGAGGGTTGCCCACATCTTGGGCATAGGCATGCCCCTATGCATAGCATGTGTTGACTACCTTGCCCTTGATACCTCATTGGCTACAATGTAGAAATGGGTGACCCTTGGGAGGCAGCCAAGAACCTGCCATTGCTCAAGCAGAGGTGAAACATGGGTAGGAGGTGGGAGTTACTCCATCTTGAGGAGTCTCCTATGGGTGAGCTGTGTGTAAAGGTGGGTGCGGTCATCCACCTTGTTCCTCATGGTAAAGATGGGCAAGTGCTCCTTGGCGTGTTCATGCCGTGAGACACCCTTGGAGCATAGGATTGGGGAGAGGAGAAAAGGGACAAGGCACCCTCGAGATCAATGTAGAGATAGGGGGAAGATGGTGCCTTGATTGCAAGCAAGTCCGAGATAATGCTAATGGGTAGAGATGGCGGTGGCTACAATCGGATGTTTCTGTCGGGTCTATGCAAATTTCATGTAGCATTGTAGCAATCGTAACAATTAGCCAGTTTTTCGAATCGATTTGGTACCACGAACTCTGACGTCTCCAAAAGTCGCACTTGATGATGCCACAACCGATAACGTTTGCTGTCGTTTTGGCTTTTGCTCTTTCATACGACCATAGCTATTTCTTCACAAATCCAATTTTTCCTCGTCGGTGTTGGCTGCTCCGGACGGCCCCTCCTTGGCATTCTCCATTTCGTTGTTTGATTTGATTCGAAGAAATTAGTGGTGTGATCCGTTTAGTTCCATTTTGCTGCTTCTGCATTGCTCGTGCTCGTTCAGAGATGAAATGGCATCTCGTGAGTCCCGATTCGCACCAGGACGAGTGTCAGACTTGAGTGCGACGAGACTTCAAAAACAGTGTCTATTGAGTGAACTTTCGATGTGTCGTACTGCGAAACAATTTCAATTGCCTTAATTTAATATTTTACAAGGTCCTTGATGCGGATTTTTCGCAGATCGAAGCAGCAGGATCAAAATTCCCATAATCCCATTTCTAGATCGAATAGATGAATCATGAGAGTTTCTAATCAATATTCAGATAAGCGCACGTCTACAGCGCGTATGGTGTCCCAATAATAGATTGAACGAGATGAAAGCTCAGGTCGAATTCCAAAGCAACGGAGCTTTGATTAATAGCATGAAGAATTTCTAGCTGTGGGCTGCCCAAAAGTAATATTTTTTTGCTGCCAATCGACTGAATCCCTAAACTGCTTATTATTATCATTCTTCCGGACGGATTTCTTTTAAAAAAAATAAGAGGTATACTTATATATTACTTCAACGAAAAAGTTTCTTACATACGACTTAGACAATTTCTTACATACTCAGACAAAAGACAATTTCTTCCGGACGGATTTCTGGCTTAATATCCCAAGGATTCCCAACGTTCCATCGAACTAAAACAACGTACAAATACGATCCGTTCCCCTTCAAAGCCAGATTCAACCTTAATTTCCTGTTTTACGAACAGAGTTTGCACTTTGAGCCACATTGTAACAACCTTGCAGGTAGTCGGTTTCAACTATCAGTTTCACCTTGATGGACACCGGGAAAACCCCGGAGTACGCGAGCAGTAATGGATTCTGTCGCCGTAAAATTGATCATTTGATATCACCGACATCGCATGAATGCCACATTCAAGAATGCCAATAACCGACGATTAACACGCAGCCGAGAAGCGCGTCCAGACAGTCCACACTCATTGCAGGCCTTTCAGTCCCTTCCAACAATCAGCGTCGACCCACTTCTAGTCTCTCCGCGTACATCTCCTTTCAATCGACCAGACTACACATTGCCCTATATAAAGCATCTGCACGCCAATTGTCTAGTATTACAGTATACGCCTACTACAGCCTTGCTACCCGTAGGTGGGATCAACGAGTGAGAATCGTTAACCCGTGAGTGAAAACCGTCATTTCTACCCAACTTTTCCAGCCAGGTGTTCTTTAATCTCTCGCACGTATGCAAGCAGACTACAGTCTTTGCAGGGCGGAATCGTAGCCATTTCAGAATTGCTGTCCGGAACACACATACAACTGTGTAATAAGTGCTTGCGGCATCTCGCCTACATCCACTTAAAGGATATCTTGGTGGTATATCGATCATCCTTTTGGAGCGGTTGCGTCCATCTGGAGTAATCTTCTCATGCCGAGCTTCGAAGATCGAAGTTCTTTCTGAGGGAGCTTATCTTCCAGGTAGCTCGACTCCTAGGGCACACAGCTGGATCTATATCGAAACTGGAACTTTTCTGTGTGGCTGCTACAGCAGTGCTTTTCCTCTGCGGAACGCTGAGTCGACGGGCAGTTGTCGATTTCATCTTACACTGTACAGGCAATTACTTGGCGGTGTCGTTGAGCGAGCTAAGCGCAACGTCGAATGAACTCTATTTACGATGTCTTTAACACGTGAAAACAGGTTAGCTTCGTGCAACTCTTTCGGTGTCAAGCTTAGTGTGTTCTCACGATTCCGAGTGAGCTTGTTGTCTAAGCAAGGCAACCTCCACCTTGCATGCGTTTGTAAAGCCATTGCTTGTTTTCATGTTGAGCTACTGCTTGCAAGTCCCCTGAACCCAGAAAAGCTTGAAATCAAATTCTGACGTCTTGGCCTCCTTGTAACGGCGATATGAGTCAAGTTATTCGCCACAAGATCTGCCAACTTCGTTCTGAACTTGTTATCCAACTACATTTTTTGCCAATGACATGGTGAAATGTTCATCCTGGGCGAGCGCTTTTGCCTGTCCTTCGCATCGAAACTTGCTCGACCCTACGGATACATGAAATACGGCGATGCTAGAGACTGGTTCTCCGAGAAGAATCTCATAGATTAAATGCAGCTTTGAATATACACTTAGACCCTTTTGATCAGCAGAGTAGCGGGAACGGTAGAAAGCTTCATTGTTCCTGTCTCGTCTGTGCATCAAATTGCGGAGGGTCGAGCTTAATTTTGACTGTCGTTCGTACATCAAATTCAATCTATTTGCTTGTGGCGTCTCTCTTTCCCATTGGAAATATTTTGGTGCTTGTAGTGTAAGGGAACTGCACTTACAGGCCTGATCAAGCCAGAATTGAACTTGTAGTTTTGATTGCTGTATTTTATCTAAACAGTAATAATTGTATGCAGGGCCTCTTTAGCAGCTTCTATCAGCTTATGCGTCGCTGCAATTCTTTTATTTTCGCAAGTCGCGAATGCGAACGTTATTTCTTTAGATGGGGCTGATCTCAAACCTTCGTGGGATCAAGGCCAGGCAGGATCTCGTTTCGAAATTTACAGGGGCGATTCATTGGGTGAGTTATTTCAGGAGCCAATATCGTTGGGAATTTGCATTTGCAAATGTAGGCAACAATGTGTAAACACGTTGGTGCCCTTTAACTAGGGATTCTTTCATGACTGCATTTTGGATGGCAATGTGCAGACTTAGGCATTTTTGATGGCATTGTTCACATTTTCGGAATTTCGTGCATTTTCGATGGCATTGATTTGTTGCTGGTTGCGCTCCTGCTGGTGTTTACTGCAAAGTGGAAATGATCCCTGATGACTTCGCTTTCTTTCCAGTTTTCAAATCGGCAGCTTCCTCGCATAGTTTTTACAAAATGCATTCCAAAGCCGCCTTCGAAAGCTGCGACTTCACAGAAGCGAAGTTGATAGCGGATGAGCGATCCGAGGGCTCTGTAAGGGTAAGCACTTTGGATGCTGTAAATCCTCTAGGAGCGATAGGCCCGAGCTGTAGTCGACACATAGCGGTAGGAACGATGAGATGGGTGCAAAAGTGAAAAGCTAATATAGCCCAGGCATTGATTCGAACAAGAAGTGAAGACAAATCTCGAGAAGTGGTTGTGAGAGAGCAGGTTATTGATATGAAGAACGGAGCATTGAATTGGATGAAATTGTTAATAGCTGGAGTGTGGTTATTCATTGGGAAGCTTGAATGGGATGAAATTGTTAATAGTTGGCGTGTGTTTCTGCAGTGGGAAGCTGAAGCTGCAGGCATCTTTTACTTTGCATGGGCAGCAGAAGCAGGGGCGGCGTGTCACAAAACCGCTGTAGTGGTTTCGACGACGAAGCCCGCCGTTGAGAGAGTGTGGTCATTCCTGTCCTCGCTGGCACCGCGGATGACGTGGCAATCGGATGGGCGAGCCACGTCACGAAGGCTATCTGCCAGCGAGGGCCCTGAGTTAGCGCCTACGCCGCCACGTCATCATTCTGGCCATCATCATCATCATGGGAGGCCACGTCACAAGGCGGTTCACGTGGCACCGCCGCCGGGGTCGACGGCTGCGCCGCCGATGACCGCCGGCGCGCCGCCGCCGGTTTTGCTCCCGTCGCCGCCTACGGCGCCGGTTTCGCCACCTCCGCCGCCGCCTATGAGCTCATCTCCGCCACCGTCGCCCAGGAGCTTATCTCCGCCACCGATTTTCTCATCCCCGCCGCCACCGGTTTCGTCTGCGCCGCCAACTATCCCAGCATCCTCAAGTCCGCCACCCTCTTCACAATCGCTGCCACCCCACCCGCCGATGGCTTCCGCAGCGCCGCCGCCCTCACATTTCTATGTGCCTCCGTCAATAGCCAGTTCGCCGCCACGCTCGACTTCATCGCCGCCGGCGGCGGCGTCCGTTGCTCCACCGATGGGAGCAGCGGCGCCGCCTCTCATGGGGTCTACGCCGCCAACATCATCACCAGTTTCGGTTCTGCCGCCGCCAGCGACGCCAACTGCGCCGCGCGGGAGTCCGGCGGTGGGTTCTCCGTCCTCAGGTTCGCCGCCACCCATGGGCAGCGCACGACCGCCATTCAACGTTCCTCCGCCGGGAATCTCAACATCTCCGCCACGCATGGGCAGCGCACCACCTCCATTCTCCGTTCCTCCGCCCATACGCTCAACATCTCCGCCGATAAGCTCAGCATCGCGTCCTTCACAATTCGTTCCGCCCATGCATATTCTTCCGCCATCGCCCGCCACAGCGCCGCCGCCCATCGCCGCCACCCCGGCCTCCTCGTCACCTCCTTCGTATTCATCTCCGCCACCCTACATATACTTGCCACCCTCCAGTTCCTTCGCTCCCTCCCAAACTCCTCAAGCCTTTCCTCCTTCGCCACCAACTGTCCTCTCTCCATCTTCGCCACTATCGTCTCCTCCGCTCTCCCCATCTCCTCCTCCTGTCTCACCATCGATTTCGCCCTCTACCGTCTCCTCTCCATCTTTCGTACCTTCGTCTAGCTCGATCCCCCCGCCTCCTCTTTCACCCTCCTCGGTCTCACCATCTTCTGCCCCCCCTCCTTCCATTTCGCCATCTCTTTCTCCTTCCACGACCTCCCCGCCTGTCTCTCTTTCACCCTCTTCCGTCTCACCATCTTCTGCCTCCCCTCCTTCCATCTCTCCTTCCCTTTCTCCTTCCACGACCGCTCCATCTCTCTCCCCGGCTTCTCTTTCCCCCCCTTCTGTCTCACCATCTTCTGCCTCCCCTCCTAAGATCTCTCCTTCTCTCTCCCCGGCTTCTCTTTCACCCTCTTCTGTCTCTCCATCTTCTGCCTCCCCTCCTTCCATCTCTCCATCTCTTTCTCCTTCCACGACCTCTCCATCCCTCTCCCCGGCTTCTCTTTCGCCCTCGTCTATCTCTCCATCTTCTGCCTCCCCTCCTGCCGTCTCCCCATCTCTTTCTCCTACCACGACCTCTCCATCTCTCTCCCCAGCGTCCTCCATTCCTCCCATCGCACCTTCTTCGCCTTCTACCGGCTTGGAGTCTCCTTCCCTCGCACCCACACCACCAGCGCCAGGTCCTTCAGCGGCATTGGTTCCTGGAACAGCGGTCACACCTTCTCCTGGAACCCAAGGAGTAAGTCATTGATGCTGTTTTTTTCTCTAGAGGAAGTTGATTCTTAATCTTCTGCACAGCCATAATTTTGCAGGATATAGGAGCTGGACGTAAAGATAATGGCCCCCTCAACTGACGATGATTTTTTTCTCGTTGCAGAACGCTGCCAGAGCGATCGATGTCTCTTGGAGTGGCTTCTTCATCGCGATTGTTGTCACCTCGTTTCTTTAAGTCTGTTTATTTAAGACTTGTCGAAAAGGCTCGGTTAGGCTTTACGGTTGGAATAGCAAAAGTGAGTAGAGCTTAATTTGTAGGTTGGAGTTCAAGTTCACGACATGCGATTTTAATTCGTGAGGAGATAATCACCCATCGATGCTTTGCGATGCGTCGCAGTGTCTTGAAAATCTTTTCGTAGCTTGTATCATCGTTTTTTGTGAAGTATCTATCATAAAACGGAAATGGATGACAGAATTTATTTGGAATTATCGGGCGTCTTTCAAAATCCAAAGCGTCTTGTGAATAGTGATATGAAGTTTCTTTAGAGTTGTGAATTTGCAGGAAGGGATTGACTCCGCTTGGTGAGTGACAGATTGTAAGAAAATGAATTGTAAGAATTGTAAGCAAGTGGTCATTAACGAGTGGAGATTGCATTGTGAGCCATGTCTTCTTCACTATGTGCCAAGATTTTTCTATTTTTCAATCGAAAATTCCCCAAGGAGAGTATGAGATTTGCAAACTTAGCCTAGTCTAGCAAAGCGTTAGTTCGGCAGAAGATTCTCTCACTTAACTACTTATTGAGAGAATAGAGGGGGAAGGGAGATGGCTTCCACAGGAGAGATGATGACGGCAAGGCATACCCATGCAGAATTTGGAGGGAGAGATGCGCCAAGGCAGAGGGATCGTGTACATAAAATGGTATAAATTGGTTGTTGTAGTATAAAATTTTGATATCAACATGGTTTGACATGGTTTGCATAGGACAGATAGTTTGAGGAAGGTGTAGCCATACAGAATTTGGATGGGCAAGGGATGAGATGGGGCATGGTAATAGGTTTGGCGATAGTGCACATAGAACAGGTTTAGTTGTTTATATAGGTTTGGCGATAGTGCACATAGAACGGGTTTAGTTGTCTAAACTTTGAAGATTTTGTAGTACACTTGAATCAACATAAATCCCACACCAATATTTTTTATTTTTAGCATAGAAAATTTATATTAAAAATCCATTCAAGCATTTGGCTTTTGGAAACTTACTTTAATTAAGTTCACTATTGATAAGTCGAGGGAAATAAGTTCACTATTGATAAGTCGAGGGAAATGCTTGTCTAGCTTAATCTAATTTGGGATGGTTTAGATTGTCCCAGCCTAGTGTTAGTCTAACCCCTCCCAAGGATATTTTACTTGCGAAAATTCCATACCCTCAATAGGATTGAGGCCCGAATGTATGGACAGTACGCACTAACAGTGGATGTGACTCCTGTCAGATCACCCAAAAGACCCATTCTCCAATTTTGACCCAGACGAAACCTCCCCATCAAGCTACTCTTTCTCATGGTTGCATCTATTCGTATCTTGACACAGTGAACCAGAGTACCATCTCCACATCAAATGGACTATCGATTCTATTGCTCTTGCATAGTCGGTATACAAAATTAACTTCAAACCTTTTGGCCAATGTAGCGCGCACGAGAACCCATTGGTGTAGAACTTTCCATGCCATAAAATTGAGTTTACCAAGCTTGCACCCCTTTCAGATCTCTTTGAGTCTTTTTTTCCCACCAATCGGTTATACTACGGAGGTGCCATTTTCTGTTTTAACTCTAGGTATAGTGGTTGTTGGGTTTGCAGGTTCTTGTAGATTACTCTTGTTGCAAGCTTTCTTAAGCAAGTTTTACCCATATACCATTGGGAAGACCTCCGACTACTTTGATGGCCAGCATTTTGGAATCTCCTTAAGAATCCTGTGCATAAAATTGAGTTTACCAAGCTTGCACCCCTCCCAGATCTCTGAGTCTTTTTTTTCCTCCAATCGGCTATACGACGGAGGTGCCATTTTCTGTTTTAACTCTAGGTATAGTGGTTGTTGGGTTTGCAGGTTCTTGTAGATTACTCTTGTTGCAAGCTTTCTTAAGCAAGTTTTACCCATATACTCTTGTTGCAAGCTTTCTTAAGCATGTTTTACCCATATACCATTGGGAAGACCTCCGACTTTTTTGCTCTATGCACTTTGATGGCCAGCATTTTGGAATCTCCTTAAGAATCCTGTGCATCAGGGCAGTTTTTTGGGCAGAAAGAGAGGAGCAGTTGATCTCTCCTAGAGGCATCCAACCCTAGTATCTTAACCCTTTTTTGCATATGCTTTGAGTCTTTTGGAGATCTTGTTTGGCAATTGCTTGGCCATCTATTTTCACTACATTGCTCCACTAGATCGATTCATTTAGGTTGGCATTGCCCCTCAAGGCCTCCCAAACCCTTCCATGATAGTTTATTGACACAGCCCTTACATGCCACAACTAACCCTTGTACCATATCTGACCCCACTATTCTCAAGGGGAAATTTGAGAATAGTCTTTCATACCATAGAAGCCCTCTCCATACTCCCACCTTCATTCTTACCCCTTGCTCAATGAACTACCTGGCCATAATCACCATGGGGTTGACTCCGAGAACATTTGCGGGAGCCATTTCCCCACCAGTGACATGTTCTTGCAGGCAATATCTGGTAGCCCATATCCCCCCTCCTTTTTCTGGTTTTTAAGGCTTCCCAAGCTATGTAGTGCATTTGTCTCTTCCCTTCCACTTTTGCCCATAGAAAAGGCCCGTAGAAGTTTCTCTACCTCCTTCCAGTGGGTTGTCTTGAAATTCTAGACTGTAGCTGCATATGTGATTGATACAGATAAAATGTGTTTCACAATCAGCAGTTTGGCATTCCATCCTAGGCTAAGCCCATGCCAATGTTTTAATGTAGACTTAACTTTGTCTTTGAACCATAGGAAGCACAGTTTCAGCGAGATGCCCATCTCGATAGGCGCCCCCAGGTATCTTACTACATCCTTGGTCTGTATCCATTTGATTGGCATCATGCTTAGCCACTCAGGTGGAGCATCTCCTGCAATTCTCATTCCAAAGGATTTCGTCCAATTGCGCACAGAGCCTGATGCTTGGCAGAAGGCTGAAATGGAGTGCTTTAAAACTTGGACTGAGCCAATCTCCTCTTGGCATATGGCCATCAGATCATCTGCAAATAATTGAGCAACAAGCTGTTCACCATTTGGTATTGACAACCCATGCAAGGAGCCCTCAAGCAATCTTTTCTTCATCATCCTGATTAGGGGGACCGATCCAATTGCAAACAATAGTGGGGCAATTTGGCAGCCCTGCCTTATAGATCGAGTCAACTCGAATGCTCCCACACCCCATTCACATAGAGTGCAACAGAGGCATTCCCAAACAGAGATGAAATCAGTCCATAGAATCCTGGCCCAAACTTGAGCTCGTCTAGTATCCTCGGGATGTAATCCCAGTGAATTCGGTAGGCCGACCAACAGGCACTTCTGCTTTGACTTCTCAGCATAGTCCAAGGCAAGGCGTACATTTAGAATATTATCGAAAATATCCTTGTTCTTTACAAATCCACATTGCTCTCCATCAACCCCCTTCGAACAGATATTGTCCCTTTTCATAGGAAGAGTGAAGTGATGCCTTAAGGGTCATGAAACAGGACAAGTCCCCCGGTTTAGATGGACTAACGATCGAATTCTATGGAGTTTTGGGATGTGCTAGGTAGAGATCTAACATTGATGGCGAATGATGCCATGAGGAAAGGTCACCTATCACAAGATGTGAACACTGGGCTAATCAAATTATTCCCAAAGAAACTGAATCGCCTATGCGTTGGGGGTTGGAGACCAATGTCAATGCTGAATACAGTTGATGTTGCAAATCATCAACACAAAAACATTTACATTGGGTACTGATAACCCCTTACCAAATGAAAAGTGATGCATCTAAGTCTAATCAAACTCTAATAATTCCTCTTGATGCTACATCTCTTTGGATTTTATATGTGGTTTGACCCCATAGTCTGATACAAAAACAACAAATGTGTTGAGTCTACAACAATCCTAATATTGAAAATTGGTTATGTATCAATAATTTGTTCATATTTAGCAAAGAAAAAGCTCATGAGAAGCAATTTAAACAAAGGTGTTTATTAACACCACATGTCTTTTGAGATTAGGAGCTTTGTTGTGGAGTGTCCTACTATACGGAAGTTTGAAAGGTGTTCAAAATTCAGGAGCTTTGTTGTGATGGAGTGTCCTACTATACGAAGTTTGAAAGGTGTTTTTGAACACCACATTTATCTAATGGATATCAAAGCTTTTCAACAGTCCTATTACGCAAGTTGATATTGCAAATCATCAACACAAAACAACACAAAACAACCAAAACTTTCATTATTCAAAGAGTGGTCACTTAAGTCTTTGTTGAATGCTATGACAAATGGCCAACATAAGGCAAGTCAAATATTTAAGAATAATTAAGTATTATAGGCATTGGGTCATATTTCATTATCCATAAATATTATAGGCATTGGGTTAAATATTTGCTTGATTATCTTAGTCCAAAAGCAAATGTCCATCTTAAGACCATATTATCTAGGCATTGGGTCAAATATTTCATTGGGAAAGTAGTGTTCACTATCTAGTCTTCCTTATCATCGAAACTTGGGCCTTCAATCGAGCTTATGTTTCAATCAAACATCATATTTTACTCTCGAAGTGGTTATATTTAAATTTGTGGGAATTGTGATTTTGCCAAATTTTCTAATATGGTGTTACATGGACTACGTGCTTACAACTTGAAAATGCATAATATACAACTTGAAAATGCATATTATGGACTTATGTGGAACTTTATCTTGCAAACTCCTCTAAACTTTGGTTTGGCCCAGTAAAAAAGCAAAGAATACAATTGTTGTAGTGCTTTGATATCCAATATATAAATGTGCTTTTCATAAACCTTTCAAACTATGTACATTAGGACACACCATCATAGAAGAGCTTGTAAATCTCGAAGACATGTGGTGTTAATAAACACATTTTTTTAAGTTGCTTCTCAGCAGAGCATTTCCTCTACTAAATATGACACACAATCAATTTTCAATATTGGGTTGTGCAATAGGATTGTTGTAGAGCTTTGGCATCCATCGGCTAATGATGGTCTTTAACACTAGTTTGGTATAAGGATTGAAAATTGTTTGCGATGGGCTGATCTGTACAAAGAGAAAACCCCTGTAATTCATGTATTTGAAAATTCAAAACAACCAAGTGTGGCCTCCAAAAGAGCCCAATCTACCCTATCATATGCTTTCTCAAAGTCCAAGAGTAGAGTGGTTGGCCTCTGCCACCCTGCTCTACATAGCCCAATTTGAAGCTTCCCAAAATGAGAAGATATTATGAAATATGCTTCTACCATGCACAAAAACCATCGACATGTGATGAAAAAGACATGTGATGAAAAAGATCTAAAGGATTGGGTTGCAAATGCAAACAAATAGCTTTGGCCAAAATTTAATAAAGGGTGGCCAAAAGGGAGAGTGGCCTCCATCGAGACACCAAATTTCTTCAACTCCCAC
Organism: Dipteris shenzhenensis; assembly: GCF_047967505.1. Taxonomy (NCBI): domain Eukaryota; kingdom Viridiplantae; phylum Streptophyta; class Polypodiopsida; order Gleicheniales; family Dipteridaceae; genus Dipteris; species Dipteris shenzhenensis. The sequence continues at coordinate 25,203,741 of NC_141618.1, read as the reverse complement.
TTGGATGAGACCCTTGGTAAGTGAATTAGGCATACCACCAGAGTTCTAAACATGCTTTCGGGTTGAGGTTCATGTTCACCAATTGCATCGTAGAAAGCAATATTTAAGGAGGTGGGTATAAGCCCATCTGAGCCCCAATCCCTTCTGAAGGTCAAGTGAATTGAATATTAAGTTCACCAATACAGAAATACATTGACATATAGCATGTATGGCATCATCTTTGGCAGGGGTGTCTGGACTTTTTGATAGGAGGGAGGCATAAAACTAAGTAGAAATATGCAAGATCTGACATCAGGATTTTATTGCAATACCCCATCTAAGTCAATAAGCTATGAAACACTCTCTACTATGTCTCTGTCCCAGAGTAGAGAAGAAGTGTTTATTGACTCTACCTCCCACTTGACTCCAAATTACTCGCATGAATGTAAGGAGTACTTTGCTCTATGATCTGATTGTATTTGTTAATGAGCCCTTGTTGTAGCAAGGCGATCCTGAACCCAAGCTTTTGTAGGCCATTTTTGCTCTTCTCTTTGTAGGCTACCAACAACTACTAGCAAAGAGCAACATCCTATCTGAGAATCTCCCGTCTCCTAGTGTTGGAGATCAAATTATAGAAATGAAAGTTCAAAGGGCTACTACCACATGTGAAAGAGATGTCACTCCACTCTACATATGAGAATTAAGATCTACAAAATTATCTTTGTAAGGTACTCTTCTATTTAAAAGGCAATTGGAATCCTATAATAGCAAAGCATCCGGGATCAAGGACCATCAAAACCACTGGAAAAATATATGATGTGGTAACCCCTAGTGAACTGCATATCAAGCCATCTCTATCCACCAATCATCAACATCAAATTTGTCAATACATGCATCTAAAGTCTCATGTCTACCACAAAAATAGGAGTCACTATTACTAAGTGTGAAAGGCATCATCAAACCAAGCATCTTTGCCAAGAACCAAAAAAGGAAGGCATCCCAAGATGCTCTCTCAAGTGAATGAATGCCTCCATCTCTACTCCCCTATTTGTCTGATGTGGGCAAGTCCACCATGTTGAAGTCACCCCCAATGATCCATGAGTCTGGTATTCCTTCCTAAAAAGGACACGGTCCCCTCTGCATATAGGTTGAGAAGACCAACATCATGCCCTCCAATTGAAAGTAAGATCCACTTTGACCTAGAGAGTGAAATGATATGTGCCCAGCTACTACCAGAGGAAGAAAGGAATATGAACTAAAATGCATGTTCCTCCTCTATTGGCCAAAAGTTGAAGACCAAAAAGTATGACTAGATAGGCGCTTATTTGACTTTGTACAATCCCTAGCATCCAACTTAAATAAGAAGTATATCAATAGGACCCTAGTCACACCTGGATGAAGGAAATTATGAATCAGTTTTGCCTCTAGCGGTAGTGAGGCATACCACCAAGGCCGTGAACATTCTAGGTGACAATCCTTGTCAACATGATGATGACGTGTGGAAGACCATACCCGACCTGGTAGGAGATACTCTCCCTTCTTACACATGACATCTCCTACCATAATGCTATTGCAAAGGAGGGAGAGCACATGGGTGTTACACCTACAAAAGGTGATACCCTACTGACAGGAACACTCATAACCATGTCACGAAATGAAGAAGCCACATAATCCTCCTCACCAATATTAGCTAAGTGAGGGAGGAGTTTCTCTAGACCACGTATGCTTTAGAGTCCATAAGATCCTCTGTGGTGAGGCGGGAGCCATACTTCTTCTCATGATCAAAAAATGAAGGCTATAAAGTCATGTGAAACACAGTTACTGAGATGGGAGGCCAGGTTCTATCATAGAGGGCAAAGGAGCATCATCCCTAGCCTAGTGATACTCCTTGTGATAAATTAGGAGTATCCCTTGAGAAGAGAGGGTAAATTAGAAGTATCATTCCTCCACCTCTATTGCTAAAGAGGGTAACCAGGAATAACACCCATTTCATTGACTTTGGACCTTTTCTTTTAATTTTTGGACTTTGCTCGAAAATCTTTTCCAAATGAAAAGTTTACTTTGTGAAAAGATCCTTCCCAAACCAAAACCAAAGTTTAGTTTTTGGCACTATCCTTTTGGCATAAAAAGTTTATTTACTCACACTATCATTTTTGCACTAATAATGCTAAGACTAGGAAACATATGTCGTACCTTACTCTATATTCAAAATCCTAGTATAAACTTAAAAAAATGTTTTTCCTACCTTTTTAATCATTCAAACAAACAAAAATAATTTAAATCCATGGAAAAAGAATCCTCTTAAATCCTCTTATACAAAAAAAAAAAAACAAACAATTGACAACATCTGGCTAAAACAAAGTGCCTTCTTCCTCAACATTCTCTTTTTGCAATTTCTCAAGATATCCTATCAATTTATGTGTCTTTTCAATTAGAAATGCCTTGCATTCCTACTAAAAAGAATGGTTTACCATTGTTTCCATTTTGTGTGCAATAAAAGATTATAAAGCATCTATTTCATATTGTGAATTATCAGTGGAATCTTATATAGGAGCCCATTTTGGATGCATTTCCTTGCTCAAAAGTGAAGTTAAGAGACTGTAAGGATCCTCAAGTTTCCATTTTTTAATCAAAATAATAGTGTTGCTACTACATTACTAGTTTTCTATCCTTTAGAAAAAAGTAAAAATAATGTGGATCGCTATGACCTTTCAGAGCATCACCACCCCCACCCTTTTGTAGGAAAGGTGAATAAATATTCTCTAATCATACATTCTTTCAATCTTGAAGCATACTATACTTTTCTTACAGCCACCAATTTGCCTCCGACATCTCCTTATCAAGTCATGTGTTGTCTCCATGTCCTTGTGTTTGAGCTGTACTAAAAACCAGATTGATATCCTCGTGTGTATGTCCAATATACAAAAATCCAACTTTAATCTCATTAAAGATTCAATGAGAAACTAGCACAAAGAAAAATGACATCATCAATGGGTTCTTATCCTCTCGCTAGCAATTATCTTCATGTATTCTCCAAATCAGTGGCAGGTGACCTTTTGCTACACGTACACTGTGAAATGTCTGCATAATGATGCCATAGAGAGATATATATATATATATATATATATATATAGAGAGAGAGAGAGAGAGAGAGAGAGAGAGAGAGAGAGAGATCCCATTTTCCTCCTTGCATGGACGCAACCATGTGCCACGGAGGAGTGGATAGGGGAAAAATTTGTCTTTGAGGGAGGGGCGGGACTAGTGCAGAGGCAAGAGAGAGAAATTTTCCTATCCCCTCCTTGCATGGCCGTGGCCATGCAAGGAGGGGGAGGGGAGAGGAAATTCTTTTTTGTCTCCATGGGAGGAGGGTTGAGTGGAGAGGGGGATCCCTCCCCTCCTCTTCCTTATACGTAGCCACTAGCCATGCGAATAGAGGAGGAGGGGAGGGGATGTGACTAGGTGTAGTTGTAAGTTTTATTTATGTTTAAAATTTAAAACAATTAAAATAATTTCATTCACAAAATTCCAAAAAAGTTAAATTTGCTTCACTTTTCCAATTTTCAAGTATGATCCTATTGTTAGCTCCATACTGCTTTGCCAGTGGGGCAGTCCTTGTCCCTTGTGCTCACAAGGCACATGAGCAAGATGGAGCCACTCCAAGGGTCATGTCCTTGGACTCTTTTGCAAAGGGAGGTGGCTTTCTAAGGGTCAAGTGCTAGGCTCTTTGGAAGAGGGAGGTGGTTTTTGCTTTTTTCTTTTTTCACGCACTTTGTCTCATGCAATTTTCAAGTAAGATCCTATCATTAGCCCCATGGCAGGGCTTGGACCACATTTTAGTCCTTGGCCCCCATGCTCAGAAGGCATGGGAGCTAGGTGTGACCGCTCTAAGGTGCAGGTTCATGGACTCTCTCGAAGAGGTAGGTGGGTTTTGCTGTTTTTTTATTTCATGCAGTTTGTGTCATGCAATTTTCAAGTAATATTCTATCATTGGCCCAACCCCAGGGCCTAGTCCATGATCGGTGAGTCCTTGACCTTTATGCTCATGAGGATGGGAGCTAAATGGGACCGGGTCAGGTCCTTGGAGACTCTCGAAGAGGGAGGTGGTTCTGGCTGTTTTTTTTTCATGCACTTGTCTCAATCATTGTATTTGTACACCACATGTTGCACTAACGTGTGGACTTTTGTATATGTAGATATTGTTTCCAATATAATTTGTTCACACTTTTTCTACTTTCATACAATTTTTTCTACAATCAAGAAGATGGGAAATTATCCTAGCACTGAGCATAAGGCATGGCTTAACAATGAAGCAAGACAAGCTTGTTAACCAAATATTTTGATAATTTTTTTAAAACTAGATAAATAGCTTGTAGAAGACAGAGATGGAGAGCATAATAGAAAGCATGAACAAGCTCCAAAATTTCAACGTAAAAATTTTAAATGACACAAAGGAAATACTTGAATAGGATGCCCTAAGTTGTGAATTTGCCAGTATGGTAGATTGGGAGTCAAATGCATTTCGGTGGATTGCTTATTCTATAATCGGCATTGTTTACATATGGTTTAAAGAGATGAATGCTAAAGAACCATCATTTGCCATGGATCTCAATGAAACAAGGATGCTAGCATGGGATAAAATATGCGCTGAGCACAAAACAAAAGCCCTCCAATCGAGCAATAAGTATAATAGGATCTTGGGTTGGGAGAAAAAGGAACCTTGATATATAGATTTGCAGACGTCTGAGCTAAGCAATCAGAGGAGGAAGGCACTCCATTTTTGAGAGTAAGGGTGCTTGGAGGTATTGCACAAAGTCAACAACAACAATCTAGTCACATAAGAAATTTGATTTACATAGCATGCTTGACGGAGCAAGAGATTTTTTAAGGAGAGCAGATTGGTTATGGAGGCTATGGGACTATGTATAAAGTCCATCTAATAGGTTGTGCGATTTTCATAAAAGAAAGGTGGTACATTGGCAAGAAATATCGGAGCAATGCTAGTACACGTAGTAGACAAGAAGCATGAAGAGGGGGTGGTGCAAGTAGTGCATCTAGTTCTCATAAGAGTTATTGCATAAATCACAGAAGAGCCCATATGGAACATCACAACATAACTTAATGGTGGGAGCATCTTCATAAATTTACTCTAGATACCATATAATGAAGGTTCCTTCAAGTTATAGATTGATTTGCACTCTGAGGAGTATAGAGGAGGGCATATGTAGAAGAAAGATTTGATGATGCAATTAGTGGATTACGAGATGTGCAGCAGAGAACAAACTTTATTGTATGAATTTCCTCCATTTGATCGATGGTCTTGTGCAAGCAGTAGCATGATTACATTAATTCCACATAGACTTGCACCCTAGCACCATCTTGCTCAAGTTTTAATCCAATTGTTGCACACATTTTTCCTTATGTCTCACCACACATCATGAAAGTGTGATTAAAAACATGCATCACGGTGTACCTACCCTATGTTTGTGTCTCTGATGGGCATGGTACTTTGTAAGGGCCTTAATATTTCCCACTTGAAGACCCATAAATACCATGCCCATCAGATATCATTTGGATGGTTGGGCATGCATTTTTCCTTGTTTCTCACCACACGTGCCATGCATGAGTGATAAGACATACGCATTGAGATACATGTATCGTATATGTATGTCTCTGATGGATATAATACTTTGCACATGTATTTATCCCACCTAGTTTAAAACCCATGCAAATTATTATGACAATTGGATTACATTTGCATGGTTGGGCACACATTTTTCCTTATTTCTCACCATGCATTATGCATGAGTGACAAAAAACACACATTGGGTTGCATCTGTCATACTTGTGTGTCTCCAATGGGCACGATACTTTGTAGGGTCCTGAATATTACTTTAAGACCCATGCAAAGTATCATGTTCATCGGATCTCATTTGCATGGTTAGGCATGCATGTTTCCTTGTTTCTCATCATGCATCGTGCATGAGTGATGAAAATCATGCATCAAGTGTGTCTCTCTCATATGGCATGTCTTTGCTGGGCATGTTGCTTTGTATGAGACTTAATCATGCTCACTTTGAGGCTCGTGCAAAGTATCATATCCATGCCTAATCAAATGTAACTATGAGAAATTTATAGTCAATTCTATAGTGTAGTTTAACATAATATGATCTAGTTTTACGCAGAGCCTAGATAAAAGGAGATGAATAAACGGGCATGACTCACCATGAGAGTTTGAGGTCTTTGAACGAATTCAATTGGGCATATTTAAAACTTAATCATGAGTTGGAAGACCAATGCTAATTTGATTTTTGATTCTTCATAAAGCATTTTTTTGAGTTAGTCCTTACTAAGATAGTAAAGGCTCTCAACAGACATTGTCATGGCACACGTTAGCATCACAATTGCTAGCCTTCTCTCACTTCAGCTTAATCTTCTATTGAGATAATGGAATGGGTTTACGGGTGTGTCCACTCCTACCAAAATCTTAGATGTTCCGAATATTATGCCATGTGGTATCTACTTGAACCCATACTATTTGTTATAGGCTTGCCTAGGCTTTGTGAAAAAATGTAATGTAAACATTTCTTTTGTTATTCATTCCTTGACACTACCTCCAAATGCATTACCTATATCCATAAGCCTATTCAAACTTTCCTCATTCCTCATAGAGAAGGCATTAGAACGTCACGAGTTTTCCTTTTGGAATGTAAAAAAAGAACAAAGAATAAAGGAAGAAGAATCAACAACTTTTTTAGAATGGAAGAGTCCTTTGTGGATGGGAGATCCTTCTTTTTGCCTCATTTACTCAATAAGGGTTGGATAGTAGTCGCAAATAATAGGGGTCCTAGGGGACATCCTTGTGGATGGGAGATCCTTATTTTTGCCTCATTTACTCAACAAGCGTTGGATAGCAAGGGTTGGATAGCAGTAGCAAATACTAGGGGTCCTACAGGACATCCTTGTTGCATTGATATCCTATGGTCAAAATGCCCATATATCCTTGTTGTATTGATTTCCTAATGTCAATGCCCATATCTAATTTGTTGATGCACATTGCTAAGGTGTCTACTAAATGAAATGTTATTTGCTTTTTTTTTTTGGGGGAAAATTATCGACTTGTATTGCGGGGGCGGGGGTGTTCAATCCTTGGAAAATAAACCAAACCCTAGTAGTACAAAACTTGACCTCTAGTTGGGTTGGAACCCTAGGCCCATGTGAACAAGTGGATGGGAACCTACTCGATGGTACAACTTAAATTGTTAGCCACAGTTGCTGGTGCTTGGCTCATGATTGGATCTGATAGCTCTAGCACTCTGGCTGTGTCTGTTACGAGTTGTTTGACCCATCCCCCAAGGGCATCATCCCTAAACCTTACCATCTTGGTTGGGCACACATTTTTCCTTATTTCTCACCATACGTCATGATGAGTGACAAAAAACACACATTGGTGTGACCTATATTGTATGTGCATGTCTCTAATGGGTATAGTACTTTTCTTAAACCTTAATCTTACATACTTTAAGGACCATGCAAAGTATTGTGTCCATTAGTCTCATTTGCATAGTTGGATACACATTTTTCCTTGTTTCTCGCCACAAGTCATGAGTGACAAAAACATGCACCAAGGTGTCTCTAGTATCATGACCATTGGATATTATTTTCATGGTTGGACATGCATTTTCCCTTATTTCTAACTACGCATGATGCATTAGTGACAAAAGATATGCATCAGGGCACCTATATCATATGAGTGTGTTTCCGATGGGTACATACCTACTTTAAGGTCTGTAGAAAGTATTATGCCCATAGAATCCATTTGCATGGTAGGGCACATATTCTTCCTTTTTTCTCACCAAAGTGTCATGCATGAGTGACAAAAAACATGCATTGGGGTGTGTCTATTGTATGTACATGTCTCCAATGGACACATCACTTTGTAGGGACATTAAAATTGTCAACTTTAAGGCCCGTTCAAAGAAAATCACCCATTGGAGCTCATTTTCATGGCTAGGCATGTGTGTAGTCCTAACAGTGACTCATGTATGGTAGGGATGTTGCAATACGATGGTGAGTTCTATTCCACTCTAGTCGGGAGCAATGCATGTCCTTCTTAGTGGCTAGTGCCACTCTAACAGCTTCTAGACCATTGCAATGCGATTCAATGAGGAAGAAAGGAGATAGAGGAGTGGGGGGAGAGAGAGAGAGAGAGAGAGAGAGAGAGAGAGAGAGAGAGAGAGAGAGAGAGTGGGAAGAAGGAGAAGGAGAGGGAAGAGAGGAAAAGGTAGTGGCAATCTCAAAGGCACTACAAGAAAACAAGAGAACACTTGAAACAACTCATAGAGAGAAAGAGAGCTTTTATTCCAAGTAGTGCAAACAACAAGTGAAGACCAAAGTTAAACTTTTAGTCTTATATACATCTCACCTTTTGAAGGGAGGGCCAACCCTTTTCTCATCCTTCCTCTCTCTCTCTCTTCTTTCTTTTTACAATTCACTTGGGTCCGTCTGGCTCCTAGGAATAATCTCTTTAACAAGCTATTCCATGATCTTTATGAGATCCGTAGGAATATCCCAATGTCAAAATGGATCCTTACGGTGACTCGCATGTCGTGGGGATGTTGTTGATATGCTGATGAGCTCTACTCCACTCTACTCCTATTTGGGAGCAATGCAAGTGCTTGTCAACTACTAATGTCACTCTAATAGCTTCCATATCATTGCAATGTGATTCCATGAGGAAGAAAGGAGATGAAAAATTGGGGAAAGAGAGAGGGGGAAGGAGTGGGAAGAAGGATAAGGAGGGGGAAGAGAGGAAGAGGGAGTGGCAATCACCAAGGCACAATAAGGAAACAACAGAACACCTTATAGAGTGAAAGATAGCTTGTATTCCAAATGGTGCAAACAACAAGTGAATACCAAAGTTAAACTTTTAGTTTTGTATACATCTTGCCTTTTGAAGGGAGGGCCAACCCTTTTCTCATCCTTCCACTCTCTCTCTTCTCTCTTTTTACGATTCACTTAGGCCTGTCTAGATCCAAGGCATAATCTCCTATACAAGCTACTCCATAATCTTTACGAGATTCGCAAAAATGTCTCGATGTCAAAATGGCATCTTACAATGATTCACATGTTGTGGGGATGTTCTTGATATGTTGATGATCTCTACTCCACTCTACTCCTAGTTGGGAGCAATGCAAGTGCTTGTCAGTTGCTAGTGTCACTCTAATAGATTCCATACCATTGCAATGTGATTCCGTGAGTAAGAAAGTGTGAGGGAATAGTGAGGAGGAAGAGGAAGCTCGAGAGACACATGTTTTTTTGGTGGGTGCATCAATCACCCTAATCTTTAGTCTATCCATATCTATATTGTTTGAGTATACATAATTGGGGTAAAGTCGGGGTTAGGCACAAAGGACTTTAACCCCACAACGTCCCACTTAAAGGCCAGTGTACCTTTAAGGGAGAACAACCAATGGACATACTATCCAATGCCAATCAATACATGACAATACTCAAACTGCTAACTAGGGAGACTCTTCGTTAGCATATCTATAGGGTTATCATCTGTATGAACCTTAACAAGATCTATGCACTTGTCCTCAAGTACCTCCTTGATGAAATGGTACCTGAACTCAATGTGTTTGGTCTTTGCATGAAAGAACCAAACTTCGTGCTAGCTGAATAATAGCACTCATGGAATCACTATGCAATGTCGGTACACTTGTATGAATCCCCAAATCTCCCACTAGAAAAATCAGGCCATATAGCCTCCTTGCAACCCTTTGTGGTTGCAACATACTCGGCCTCTGTGGTAGACAAGCAACACACTTCTGTGCAAGAGACATCCACGACACTACACCACGTGCAAAGGTGAACACATAACCAGAAGTGGATCTCCTGCTATCCACATGCCCTGCATAGTTTGAATCTATGTACCCAAGTACATGCATCTCTCCTCTGCCAAAGTAGATACACATCTCCTTGGTACCTTTCATGTATCTCATGATGCACTTAACTGCCTCCCAATGCCTCTTTCCTAGATTAGCCATATACCAGCTACTAACAACTCCCACTACAAATGCAATGTCCAGTCTAGTGGCTATCATAGCATACATAAGACTCCCAACTACTGATGCATAAGGAATCTTGGCCATCATAGCCCTCTCCACATCTGATTTGGGAGTATATACCTGACTTAGTTTCACATATGGAGGAAATGGAGTACATACTGCCTTCCCCCCCTCCATATATATATATTTTTCCCCAAACAAAGGAACCTTCTATTAATGCTTGAAAGATTTCATACAAGACAGTAGTCCTGAAGGTGCTGAGTATGGAAAAAACTAGAAAAGATTGAAAGAATACCCGGCCTGTTCCTGAGAATACGCAGCTCACTGCCTAGGGGATCTTTGGAACTGGGGCTAATAGACTAGTGGGGGGACTATAGAGCCAGCGAATCCCTCGTAGAGTGAAGATGTAGAAAACACCTACAAGCCAAGCCTTGTAGAAATGAGCACGCCTCTCGATAGTCACCTTGGAGCTTGGAAAATTGCGCTCCCAAGTGGACCATAGAGTGTAGAAGATATCCTGCCATATGGCAACTAGGGTAGCCGCGCATGGAACTGGGCTCACCCATCACAAGACTACAGTGAGCCACCCAAATGTTCTAAGCCGTGATGCTGGCTACTACATCCCAAACATTGTTCTCCTTCAGAGAAGGAGGAGCTAGACTGTTAGGGGGGGCTACCTCGTGGAGTGCGATCTCTGGATGCTCTGACCCTATATCTGGTAGGCTAGGGAGATGTCATCAATCTGAAATGCATGTCCTCTCTCTGTCAACCAAGCCACCATCCCCCAGGTGTAATCTCTATGAAGACTTTGCATACGTGTCATGATCTTGAGGGCTCCCATCCAGATTCTCGCTGTGCTACGATAGCTCCATAGGCAATGCGAGAGAGTCTCTAGGACACCATTGGAGCAACAATGGCACTGCCTGTCCACTCGCATCTACTCCAACCATGGTCCGATGGGCAAGCCTCTGTGGGCGGCCACTCAGAAGAAGTACGAGATCTTCCTCGGCCGCAAGCTAGACCACAACTGCATCCAAAACTTGGAGTGCACATCCCAGGGCACTCTCTAGGTCACCCAATGTCTCTCCCTCGAAGGGGTCCACCTTGACGAGTCCATCTGAAGCCTCCTTCCAATCCGTGTGGTATAGGAAAAGAAGGGCACCTCATCCACCTGCTCAGCTAGGCCACCCCTAGAGGGCCAGAACCACTCTCCCAGATCCCACTGGACCTCCCTCAAGGGTCTACCCTCCCACAACCAAAGGTGCCATCTAGAGGTGTCCTGCTCTAAAATACTGGGAGCGTCAATGTGCCACTCCTTCCCCAAACGTCCCACCACTCTCATCATCTGCTAGTGTATCCCATCAAGACTCCCATCCATCTCAGGGTCACTCTCAGTGAGTGGCTGAAGTAGGCCTCTAGGTCTTACACAGAAGAAGCTGGGGGGCATGATGCCACGCTGCATCAACATTTGCAAGGGAACACCAGTACGGGAGAACTGCCCCAACCATATGTTGTCTCTCCAAATGTGAAGTCCTTCCCACCAGGACTTCGGAATGGCTAAGTTAATCTTGCCCATCTACTGCCTTGCCCCTCGCAGATGCGCTAGGGTATCAAGCCCTTGCCCTTGTATCCATAGGTAGTCTGCTCCAACGGCCTACTGGACCATTGTCGCACTGTGCCCAACTAATGTGAGTCCGCTGTCTGAGCATATGGCCCTCCTGATCTCTGATCTCTAGGTGCCACATAAGGGGCTTGTGCTCAAACTCCTCTCTACATCTGGGCTGAGACCCCCTGCCAGTCTCTACCATACCCTGTGAAGACTCCTCATCAGGGGGGAACCCTTCCCTATAAAGGGGGCCTCTAAGAAGATCCCATCAATGTGAAGGCTACCAATGTCCCCCCCAGTGCGAGGGTGTTCCTTAGCCCTCGCTGCTAGTAAGAGGAGCTTCCAAGGCTTTGCACCTGGGGTGAGACCACGAACCACCAACTTTCCTAGAAGGGCCCTGCTTTGCATCTCCGGATCAATGGCACCCAAGCCTCCCAGTGCCTGCAGCATGATCACTATCTGCCAAGCTACTCAGGCCCTAGTGTTTCTCATGCCATCTGAACTTGCCCAAAGAAAGTTTTGTACTAGCCCTCAGAGCTGCCTAATGCAACCTTTGTGAAAGCACCAGTAGGAGGCGATATACCAGGCCATGGCAAGGACCTGGTTTGCCACTAACGCGTGACCTGCTAAGGCGAGTTTGGCCGAGCTCCAATAGAGAAGCTTGTGCCAAACAATCTCAAGGACCAGGGCAATCTGTTACTCTGCTGTAATGTCAATACCCACCTAGCATCTGAGGTATCTTGTCGTCTAGCCCCGCTGTATCCATCTGAAGCCAAAGTCACTCCCCCACTCATAGATCTCCATTGTCTCCTCAAAGCCTATGAAGAAACCTATAGATTTCATCCAGTTGATCTGTGCCCTCGAGGCCTTACAATAAATAGCTAGGGTGCCCTTGACTCTCTCCAGACTCGCTGTGGTGCCCTCAACATACAAGGCTGTGTTGTCTGCAAACTCAGAGTCAAGTAACTCCTCCTCCTATCTGATTGGGAGCTTCAACCCTATGAGACCCGCCACCTGTGACCTCAAATACTATCCCAAAGCCTTCGCCACAAACAAGAAGAGGAAGGGAGTGAGTGGCAGCCCTGGCAGATTGAGCGAGAGAGAGGAAAGACCTCGCCTATGTGTCCTCCAATAAGCTAGAGCTCCCTGCATATAGCACTAAAACTCCTCTGACCCATCTATCTGAGAAACCCAATCTCCTCATAGTGCCCTCCAAGAAAGACCACTCCACCCTATCATAGGCCTTCTCAAAGTCCAAGAGAAGGATGGCCAACAATTGTGACTCCTCCTTGGCCAATGCACTGCCTCCCAGAATGTGAAGATGTTGTCTAAGATGCTACGCTCCTAGACAAACCTAATCTGTGTGTCATGGATGATGTCGGTAAGATGGGGCCATAACTACAAACTCAAGACCTTGGCGAGGATCTCGTATGCAATATCAAGTAGAGTGATCGGCCTCCACTGTTGAATGTCTGACCTATCTCCACCTTTTGGGATCAAAAAAATCCACCCCCTACTCAAAGACTAAGGGAGAAGGCATGTGTCAAAGATCTCCTACAAAGCTAGATGGAAAGGGGTGGAGATAATCTTCTAGAAGTTTCAAAAGAAGGCTAAAGTCAAACCATCCTCACTCGGACACTTCTAGGTCAGGAGAGCCTTGAGGGCTTCCCAGAGCTCCTCATCTGTGAAAGGCTCCTCAAGTCTACTGCATAAGTCCTGCGAGACTACTGGTGGAATGTGATCCCAAACTAGCTCTCAGACCACAAGATCAGCTAGGGTCATCCTCTCCGTCTGAAAGACCTAGCTGTACAAATCGGTGGTCATGTCTAGAATCTCCTATGGGTCAGTGTGCATGATGCCCTGCGAGTCTTGGAGATGCTGTAGCTATGTGTCTGACGATCGGGGCCCAGTGGTCTGAAAGAACTATGTCCCCCTGCTACACCCATCTCTCGGAGGAATAATAGGAGAACTCAGCCCGTCGCACCTCCGTGTCCTAGAGCTCAAGATGAGCGCTCTCGAATCTATCACTAAGTCACTGAGACACTGGGTCCTACTCCCTGAGCCTCTCGATGGAGGTGAGGTTTCTCCTCAAAGCCTACTCAAGCTCTTGAATGAGCCTGCAGCTCCTCATTGCTCCCCTCTAAATCGCATCGGCCACCCACGCAGCCCACCCAGCCCTCACATGGTGCCGTCTCTGACTGCTCCCAAATCCCTGCCATGACCTGTTGAATCTCCTCATCCTATAGGAGGTCCTCTAGAATGTAGACCCTCTTCTAGGGGAGACCTCGGTGGGGCTGATCCAAGTGAAGTACCATTGGAGAGTGGTATGACATCGTAGTACTTGCTTGAATCTCGGTAGATCCACCTTTATGTAATGCCCAGTCCCCAATATAGAAACGGTCTAGTCTGTCTAGCAATCCATCGTGTCTCCTCTATCCAAAGGAGAAGAGAAGGCTGCTAGGTGTCCTGCTGAAATCTAGCTCTCTCCACGGGTCTCTGCCACCACTAATCATAAAAATGAACTGCTCCTAGGTGCTATGCTCTACTACTGGCATCTTAGAAAAAGAAGCTCCACCCTGCTTGTCTTCCCTAAACTCTAGGTTGTTGAAGTCACCAACAATCCAAGAGTCTACATTTGGAAGACACTCTGACAGCCTCCTCCAAAAGGCTGGGCAGTGCTGTCTACACGTTGGGGCATACATGTTCAAGATCCCGATTCTGGACTCTCCTGTCTGAACTCCCATCCAAACTGCCCGTCTTGGAATGAGCTCGCTATGATCGTAGACCTTTGAGGCTAAAGTTTGTGAGACTGAGATGCAGACCCCTCCACTCCATCATTACCGCAAGGGACCACTCCTCTGGACCTCTCCTTGGGAGAAGGTGATGTCGTCGTTTGATGTCTGAAGCTGAAAACATGTGCTCTTGAATCATAAGGATGTCCACTACCCACCCTACCACTACACTCTGCAACTCTTGCTAGAGTATCAGGTACTGCGGCTGGCTATGAACATGATCGTGGAGCCCGTGTATGTTCCAACTCACTATGGTCCAGCTCATGAGGAGAAGGGAGTAAAAAACAAGGCTCTCTTGTGAGTGGGTGCTTGTCCCAGAAAGACTGCTTTCTGTGATTTTGCTGGGGGTTTAGAGGGCAAATAGTCAATATTTGTGCAACGCCGTACCAGTGTGGATACCGACTCAATACCGATTTTTTGTGCCCACTTCATCATGAAGGAGGCTTCCACCTTGAATAGCTCTCTGCACTTATGGAGGGGCCAAAAGTGTGCCTGCTCCACCTTTGCCTCCACTGATAACTCTTGTCGCCAAACCACACATGGCCCCTCGTGTGTGAAGCTCAACTGAAAGTTCACCTCTGCACCATGGGTGTACCAAAGGTCTAGTCCATGTGGCCCCATCCACTCATCCATCATCAGTGTAATTTGATTCCCCAAAATAGCATTGAACACCTCTGGGGACCATTTCTCCAACCCTATAGAGGCAAAGGGAAATCCCCAAATGGGGTGTGTCAGAGATCCCACTGCACTAATCAAACCTCCCTTTCGGGGCTGAAGGACCATGAACGTTACCTCCAATGGTAGAGGATAAAAGTCTGAAATCTCTAGATAGTTCCACGGTCCTAACCTCCAAAAGTCTCATGGTAAGGGACACCCAGGTTGGAGGTTGGGAGCCGTTGACTGGGAAGACAAGCCTTGTCCCTCAGGATCCCTCCCTGAATGGACCTGCTACTGTGATGAGGAAGCAGAAGGGGGTGTCATCATTCCCCTTCCAACTGGAAGGGGTGTCAAAGTAGAAGAACCTGCTATTGAAGTGGAGAGGGGGGCAACAGGAGAGGGAGCGATAGGGATGTAGGGGATAGAGGGAGGGGGGCGGGTGGTGAGGGTGACTATAGGAGGGGGGGAGGGGGCAGGGGGAACCATGGAGGGGGAGGGGGAAGTGAGGAGGAAGAGGGCAAAGAGTCTGGGGGGGGGAGGGGGAGGAGGGGGAGGAGGAGGGACAAGGACCACAAGGCCCCCTATTGATCAGGCTCGTCAGGGCTCTGGATTGGCTCCTCTGTGTCCCCCATCGGGCTAGTGTCTATGGCTTCAACCATCACTATATCTGTAGCTCCTGGGACTCGTTGCTGCTACAAGGGTGGATTCGAAGGCTGAACCTCCAAAGCTAGAGGACCGTCTGGATGGGTGGTGGCCCCTTTCACTGGAGGAGGTGGCTCCTGCTATTCCTCCTTCGGGACCTCTCGGTCAATTCTGTGGTGCTTGCAGGGCTTCTTGCTTGTTTTCATTTTCTTTTTATCTTGGGTCCAGTCCCCTTCTGAGGGGGTAACCCAATGGGTCTAAGACTCCTACTGCTCCTGCCTGAGAGGCCACTGGAGCCTACTGACTCTATCTACTCTACGGAGGGGGGGGAGACACACGAGGGAGGCCATAGGGGAAATATCTACTGAGGTGACCCATTTGTCTGCACCAAAGACACTCACCTAGTAACCCAAAAATCTCCACCCTTTGGCGAAGTGTGCCCCCTTCAAGGGTCTCGAGAAGGATCAACTCTGGGAGGGGCTCTGGGCTCTCAACCACCAGTCTAATCCTAGGGACTCCATCATCTACTAAAAATGAGGTGGCTAGCTCTAGCAGGGACTTGAGCACTGTGCCAAATGCATGACCAATGGAAGGGAGGATGGCTGGATACTCCTTCAAAGTGTAACCGGGAAATGTGGAACATGGTGTGTCATATCCATGTTCTCCACTGTGAACCCATGATACCAAGGAAAGAGATAAATAAGATGTGGGCTGAGGAGGATGGGCTCTGCTCCACAAGTGTCGAGGCAATGTCGAGGGAGCTCAGCTGGATGAGGAAAATGCCTCGTCCATAGATGGTGACCTCTTGGATGTGGTCTCCTTCCCTGGATCCACTCTTGCACCTGTCTCCATGTAGGCATGAGGCCCACAATTCTGCCCACAAGCACCTTGTCTTGGAGGGACTGAACTCCCTACTGTACCTGTTACTTGTCATTTGGGGAAAGAAGAACCTTAATGGCCTTGGGATTTGAGGGTGCTGCCATAGAGACCCTCTGGCCAGCAGACCAAGGGCCATCACCAAGGTTTTCTTTTGCCTTAACAAGTGCAAATGTTCCTACCACAGGGAGGAAGAAGAGAAAGGGGAGAAAAGTGTCAGAGGGGGAGGCGGAGTGAGGGGAGGTAAGGAAAGAAGAGGAAAGAGGAAGGCAAGGAGGATGAAAGGCAGAGAAGGAGGGGGGGGATGAGAAGGCGAGGGCAAGAGGCAAAGAGGAGGCAGGAGAAGGAAGCCAATGGGGGGGAGGAGAGGAGGAGGCAGAAAAGGCAGAGGGGGGAGGATGTGGGGGCAACAAGAGGCAGAGAATGTGGAGGGGGAATATGGTAGAGATGACAGAAGGAGGTGGGAAGGGGTAGCGGGGGAAGCCAGAGGAGCAGCGAGGAGGGGAGGAGGGGGAGCGGGGAAGCATAGAGGGGAGGCGAGGGGGGCAGTGTGGGGAGATGAGGTAGGAGAGGCAAGAAGGGTAGGCAAGGGGAGATGGGAAGGGGGGGGGCAGAGGTAGCGGAGGAGGTCAAGGGAGGAGGCAGTGAGGGGGAGTGAGGTGGAGCAAGCAGAAGGGGCTGTAGGAAGAAGGAGATGGCGAGAGGGGGTAGCGGGAGCAGCCAGGTGCAATCTACAAAAGCTCCAATTGCAAGCTCTCCCCCCCTCCATACTGAAACGCCGGCAACACTTTTGTAACACACTCCTTCTATGAAATCCAAAACAGTTTCCTACTTCGGCCACGCGTGATGCACATACCAAGAATATGACTTGCAGGTCCCAAATCCTTCATGTCAAAGGAGGAAATGAAGTACATACTGCCTTCCCCCCTCCATGTTGGAACGATGGCAACACTTTTGTAACATACTCCTTCTATGAAATCCAAAGGAGTTTCCTACTGGAAATGGGGGAGGTGGGGGTGGGAGAATGGGAGTGGGAGTGGGAATGGGGGAGGTGGGGGATCCTTAACCATTTTAGTAAAGAGGCAGTGATCAATCTCAATTGAAACCCTAGGACCGAATGAAAGGATTAAACTTGTGATACCATTCTCTAGGTGCTTGCTTAAGGCCATAAAGACTCTTTTTCACCTTGCAAACCAAATTCTCTTTGCCCTTTTCTTCAAAGCCTTTCAACTATACGATGTAAATTTCATCATGAAAATCCCATGCAAGAAAGCTGTCTTGACATCCATATGCATAAGCTCCATATCCTGCCACAAGTGCAAGTACACATCTAAGTGTGGTCATCTTCACAACCGATGAGAGGATCTCATCAAAGTCCACACCCTTCTTTTGCTTGAACCCTTTAGCAACCAAACTAGCCTTGTACTTAGACACATCATTACCTATGACCTTCATCTTGTAGACCCATTTACATGGCAATACTTTCTTTCCATGTGGCAAAGAAACCAAGTACCGGGTCTTTATTTTCATGAGTGAATTCATCACTGATTGCATAGCATACTCCCACTTGCATTGATCCTCATGCATCATAGCCTTCTATAGCAAGAAGGCTCCCTACAATCAGCAAAAGCATCACATAGACTGCCCCTGGAACAAATCTCTCAGGTGGTCTAGACACTCTAGATGTTATTCTCAAGGTCATTTTAGCTTGTTGTCATGCCTGCATATATCAGCCACATTTGGCTCATCATTGCCACCAATAGATGATCCATCATATGCCCTTGATTGTGTACCTGTGGCAGTACCTGGTGGCACCATTTCTTGCACATTTGGTGCATGGATAACTTGCTGTCTATCAACATATGCGGGTGGATTCACATCTCCTCATTTCCACATCCCTCATGGGTGTCTTATGCATCTTCTTCTCATTTCCACATCCCTCATGGGTGTCTTATGCATCTTCTTCTCATTGAAGACCACATCATGGCTTCATATGATATTCTTTGGTTCTAAATCCTAGAGATGATAGCCCATCTCTCCACTTTCACCATAACCTAGAAAGATGCATTTCCTAGACTTAGGATCTAGCTTCTTTTGAAGCTCTTTTGGCACATGTGCATATGCCTCACACCCAAATATATGCAAATGAGAGTAAGAGGGCTTCTTTCCACTCCATGCATCTTCAGGAATACCACCATCCAAACTCTTACTAGTAGGTGATCTATTGATCACATGCACTGCATTCTTCATTGCCTCAGCCCAAAAGCCCCCATAAAGATTTTCATTGGAAAGCATACAAACTTTCCTAAATGGTGCAGCTCATCTATTCTACAACTGGATTCTTCTCTCGAATACGAGGAGATGTGAGCTCCCTCTTGATCCCATGTGTATCACAAAAATGCTGAAATTCATGAGAGATATAGTCTCCAACATTATCAGTCTCTGTAGGCATTTAAGCATTCTATCTGACTAATTTTCAGCCAAAGCCAACCATTTTTGAAATACCTAGAACACATTGCTCTTCCGAGCTATAGCATAAGCCCTTACTTTCTTAGTTGCATCATCAATGAATGCCACATAGTATTTAGCCTTGCCTAATGACCGTGTAGGCATGGGACCACATATAAATGACTCTGTAGGAATGGAACCACAAACATCTGAATGCACTAAATCAAGCCTTTCAAGCTCTTTCTTTCCCCTTATTTTATTGGCTGATTTAGTCTGCTTCCCATATAGACAATGCTCAGAAAATTCAAAGTCAGAAAACTCAAATGCGGTACATAACCCAAATGGCATAAGAGTTTCATTCCATTTTAAAGTGCCCCAATCTGCAATGCCACAAAGAAGTACTTGGCTGCTTGGTTATTGCAACAACATGATCAGACATCCCTGATACATGTAAGGGATATAATGTCCCACACTTGGCACCCCTTGCTAAAACCATAGATTTCTTCTGAAGTTTCCAACTCTAAAAGCTTAAAGTGGCCTGAAAACCAGCGTGATCTAGTTGACCCATTGAAATAAGACTCTTGGTCAGCTTAGGCACATGTCTCACATTTTTCAAAACAAATACAGACCCATTTCAAAAGAGAACTTTATGTCACCTGCTCCCACTATGTCACATGCACAGTTATTTCCAAGATGCACACAACCTTTCTTTCCAATGTCATAAGTGGAGAACCATTCCCTATGGGGAGTAACATGGAAGGAAGCACGAGAATCCAAAATCCAATCCTGGGAATATGCATCATCTGAAGTGGTAAGCAAGTCTGAAGGTAGACTTTCCCTCTAGACTTGGGACAACAAGACAATGGAGGTGAGGTGAGATTTAGAGGTATCCGTGGACTACATCACATTTAGGAGAGGAGTAGGGCCATGGGTGGGGATATTCTTCTCAAACTCCAAATCGAGTTTCAAATTCATAGGGAATCAACGTTAAAGTCTCTCAATGAGAAATCAATGGTGGATGTTGAGGAATCCAAGGACATCCGGGAGAGGAAAAGTTTGCTGGAAGTCAAGGAGAAGCGGGTAGCATATATGTAAAACTTTTGATAGTGAAATCATTAACACAATGTGGAGGGTCATGAGGGCCTATTTTTATAGGAAATCCTAACACCATGATAGGAGGTTAACAAAATGTGATGGCATTTGTGGTGAGGTGTTAGGAATGGTGCATTTGGTCTATTGTAGTGTGTGTGGCAATAACATTATTGTGGCATGGTACAACATTAGAGGACAGGGCATTAGCCATATTGTGGCAACAAGGTGTTTACATTATTGCAATGGTGAGGTGTTAACAAATGAGGCGTTATGGACATTGTACCATGCACAGCATCAAGCTCATCACATCATGGCATTGCATTAGGTGCATTGCTATGTGATAATGTGTTAGTGTTAATGCAACATAATGACTTTAGTTGGTTAGTTTGGCCCTCAGGTTGGGGGGGGCTTATTTGCACCCACACATAGTTGGCATGTTCCTAGCTCAGAAATTGATTGGATAGGGAACTTGTTTTTGGATTTGCATGTATAATCTATTTGTATGACAACACACTCAGCTATGGCGAAGGTGGCTTGTGAGTGAAACCTTGACCCGAGTTGTGCTTTCGTATAGTTAAATCACCTACTAACCTAGCATTTGCTTCTTGTGGTAGAAGCATTTTGGAGGATGGATCTTATGATTGCACAACTATAGCCTATGGACTCACCTAGACCTATTCTATGGTTCTCGCAAGTGTGTCCGAGGGCATAAATTTTTTCAAGAAAATAACAGGGCATCATTCCTAGCCTCCAACCAAGATGAAAAGGGGTTGGTTGGCTAGGACACTACCTTGGGTGAGGTTCTTATTGTAGACTCCTCTAGCATGTCGATGGTGACTTTAATTGGAGCTCCTTGTTAGCAATGTTATGTTTAGCTATTCGAGACCCTTCACTACAACAGGTTCTTGTGGGGCTACCCCCATGATAGCGGTAGGTTCCTATGGGATTCTTGTCGATGGTGACTTTGGTTGGAGCTCCTTGTTAGCAATGTTATGCCTAGCTACTCAAGACCCTTCACTATAATAGGTTCTTGAGGTGACACCCCCATGATAGTGGTAGGTTCCTATGGTTGGAGCTCCTTGTCATAGCAATGTTATGTCTAGCTATTCGAGACCCTTCACTATAATAGGTTCTTGTGGTGCTACCCCCATGATAGCGATAGTATCCAGTGGATTGCTAAATTCAAAGTGTGCGGGATTGTATTTTGGGGTTCTCCTCTTTTAGTCCCTTAGGGAAGATTGGAATGATTTAAGCACTAAGCGGGTGTTGATGTCGAGGTTGGGGCTATCCTTATAGTAGATTCTTGTGGGACTGCCTCCTCTTTAGAAGCACATTCTCGTGGGACTATTGCAAGTACCTTGAAAACTCATTAGTGGATGACCATGCTTGCTTGCATTGCCATATTAGCTATTGTGGTTAGGATGGCCTAGAGTCACAACCTTTGCATAAGTGGTACTTGTGGCAGGGGTACAAGTGTGGGGCTTTGGTAGCCATATTCATTTGTTGCCCTCATAGTAGCCTTAGGCTTGAATCAATGCCATTAGAGCCTAGCGAGATGTGTGCTGCTGTCTAGGTCATGCATGGTGTGTTCTTTTCTTTCTTGGGGAGGAATATTAGGCACATTGTCTCGAGAGGTAGATAGGCTATGAGCCTCCTCTAGCAATGCTTGCAAAGGTTTTTTGTGATCCTTTCTCCTCCATGCTTACTTATTTGTGGTTTTTTGGGTTGCAGTGGGGCTTGCGATGAGGAGGCAGTAGCAACATCCTTAGGAACCATGGGAGTCGGGAGCAAGAAAGGGGCAAGGGAGATATGATAATTTTTCCCACATCTCTTGCTAGATGAACTTGTGGCTCGCTCTATAATCTATCAAGGTTGTTTTGGAATGCATTTTTTGTTTGTTATTCAGAAAATAAATTGGCAACTTAGTAGGCTCTATTATTAGATTATCGAAGTTGTCTGCCTATTCTAAAGTTGCCTTGAAAATTATCACTTGCCTGACTTTTCAAAGGGTTGGTTAGTAAGAATTCTTGTTAGGGGCATATAATCCTTCTTTTGAGGGATGGAAGCTCTTTGGTGGGATCGAAGCTCTTTGGAGACAAGCTCGCAACCTTTAGCAAATTTGGTTGCATCAACAAATAGAGTAGGCCACCATATCCTAGCATAGCTTACAAGCCGTGAACTCTCCTATAAATGCCCTCCTGCTATGCTTGCCATCGATTGATGGGATGTTGCATCCTTAATGACTAGGCCTTGTCTTTGTAAAGGGCCTTGACTTGTGAAAAACCATTGGCCAAAAAGTGGCCAACCTCCTAAGCCCATTCCAATATTAAATCTACAAGGAATAATGGGGCATCAGGGAGATAATCATCGATGCCAGTTGCTAGCTCTCCGTTTTTGGAATCCTAGACATATGGTCCACCATAAAATGTGTTCTTTCCTTGTGGACCGCAATGGTGAAATCAAACTCTAATTAGATAATCATCCACCGCATGATGCATCCAATCGTGTAGGCTTTTCTCACTAAGTAAAGAAGTGCCTGATGGTTTATAAAGAAGACAAACTTGTTTTCCAGCAAATAGTGGTGAAACTTCTTCACAACGTAAACCATCACAAGTCCTTCCCTCTCCTTGGTTATGTAGTTCATCTTGGCATCGCTAAATTGGCGACTTGTGAAATATACAAGGTAAGCCAAAATATATTTGGCTAGCCATGCCAACATACATACTATTTCATACTTTATAGGCACGTGAATATTAAGTCCCAAATTGAGGCCTGCAATATAGGATTTGAACTTCATTGCCAATTTAAGGGTTGCAAATGAGTTTTGGCATGCCTTTGTCTAGTTAAATACAATTAAAATCTTATATAAATGATGGCCAACAATCTCTGCATAGCTACAAATAAATCTTCTATAATAGCTCATGTGCTTAGTAAAGCATTGTACACCCTTGGCATTTGTGGGGAGCGGTAGCTCCAAGATGAGATTGATCTTGTTGTAGTCTGTGGAAATTCCATTTTTGGACACAACATGTCCTAGTATCATCCCATGTATTTGAGGTGGTCATCCCATGCCAAATGAACACACAAATCATCGAGGAGTACCTCTAAAAATTCCCTCAAATATTATTTAAAGGCTGTGATGATCAGTCTTTGGAATGTTGCGGGATCATTAGTGAGCCCAAGGAGCATCAACCTTGAAGCATAGACTTCCCATTATGTGGAAAATGCTATTTTGTGTTGATCAATTGGGGATATGGATATCTAGTTGTAACCATAGAATCCATCAAGAAAGTTGTAGGCTTCTTTTCTTGCCACTCTCTCTAGCACATGCTTCATGAATGGTAGTGGGGTAGATAATGGTCTTTTTGCATGGCAACATTTACCTTCTTCAAATCAACACATACTCTACTCTTGCTATTCTTTTTCATCATGCTACTAGGGTCTTTGCCAAACCGGCTTAATGTCATCCATCATGGTAGGGATGATGTGTGGCACTACTTTGAGAGGCACACTTTTATGTCCATGTAGTCCCATGCAAAGCAGTCCTTAAATTCTCAGAGGAGGAAGATCAAGGCTTCCTCTTGTCCTGGCATGAGATCATTAGCGATGTAGATTGGTTTAGGGCCTTCATCCAATGGCGCTAGGTCTACCTCTTTAACCTTGGTTGAGAACCATTTAATTCTTATTGGTTTCCTTATTTTGCCATTCTTTTGGCTTGCTCTAGAAGTATTTTATGGCCTTGGACCATGTATGACTTAAAATGCCTTAGGGCTTGGTGTAAATCATTATTCTCCTCTTCATCATCATCCAAGGCTGCCTTTGGAATAGCTTGCTTTGCTTTGGGGGGCATCTTTTTGCTTTTATCCCTTGGACCTTATCCTTTGGAGGAGGCTTAGCTTTGGGTGATGGCTTAGATTATTGTGGGGACTCTTCTTTTGCTTTCATAAACCCTAATGGGGCCTTTAATCTATTCAATCTAGCTCCCTAATTGGAGGATAACTCATGGTGGATAGTGATAGCACCGATATACCTAAGCCAATCAAGGTCATATTTTACATTCATTACCCCATTTCTCTCCTCGAGTGCCTTTATTATGTTGATCATATTTAATGGATTGGCAAGAAAGTATATCAATGTTCATCCCAATTCTCTCTTGCATTCTTTTCATTACAGGCCTGGAACACATTCATTGAAGTAGGTGGTATCTCCTCTACCTTGGCTTCTACACCCTCCCTAAGAACTTTCTCAAGCTACACTACCTTTGCTGCCTCAATGGCTTTCTCTTGTAGAAAAGTCACCTTCTGAGACATCTTCTTATCGTATTGCTCACAAAACCCTTTGAGGGTAGATGTCATCAGGTGCATTATTGCAACTCCGATGGATTGAGATGACAATTTGGATTTGCCATCCACACAATTATTTAGGATGGTTATCATACTCTTGGAGATCCCCCTTGAGAAAGAGACATCACGTCCTTTCAATTGTGCTTGAACCTGCCAGAACTTCATGGTTCCTCTCGTATCAAGAAAGAAATGCATTATCTTCTTGAGCACATTTTGGAGGTCTATTGGCAAGCTAGAAAGCTTGATTCTAGCATCTTTACTAATCTGAGCATCGGGGTATACATCTAGAATATTTTGTCTCTTCCACTACTTCTCAAAGAAGTGTGCATGCAACTTGCCTCTAAGAATGCCTAGTGCATTTTCAATCATGCTTTTGGCGATGGTAATGACCTTGACAAAATATTTGTCCCTCCTTCATGTTTACCTCCTATACCAACTTGGTGAAGTTTCTGAGAGAATCCAAATTGGGCTTTTGAAGAGTGAGTGAGGAGCTCCCAGATGTCACGATTTCAAGATAAGAGGAGGAGAGGCTCTCACACTATGCTATAGAGGCGGAGGAAAGACTGCTATGTGAGGAGCTTCCAAACTGTGTGGGGGGGGAGGAAAGATCATGCAAGGAGTTTTCAAACTTTTTAGACATGTTTTGGAGCTTAGTGTGTCTAGGGGATCCATTACAAGAGGGGATAGAAGTTGCAGAAAGAGTGCAAGGGAGAAAGAAATGGTGGAGAGGGATAGAAGACAAAATAGTGAAGGAAATGAAATAGTGGAGGCTTAAGTTTATAGTTCGAGTGCAAGGGAGAAAGAAATGGTTGAGAGGGATAGAAGACAAAATAGTGAAGGGAATGGAAGAGTGGATGCTTAAGTTTGTAGCCTGACTACAAGGAACTATTAAGGTGAGAGCCACCATGGTGGTTGGCTCAAATTTTGATTAATTAAAGGTGGCAGTACTACCTTGCATGGTAATGAGTGATTAGAGGTGATTAGGCTTCATGATTTACATCTGTGTAACTACTACCATCTTCCATCAATGGTGGCATCTAAGATTACCAATCAAGTCTATGGTGGCAGTTAAGATTCCAATGGGATGGCAGTTAATTACCAGCCACCATAGTGGCCCACAACTACTCACCTACCAGTTACCACCACCGAGCTTACATGCATGATTACTATGAGTGCTAAAAATTACCAATCACCGAGCTTGCATGCTCAGTAGAGTGCATGGTAATGAGTGATTATTATTAGGCTTCATGATTTAGTTTTGTGATAATTACTGCTCAGTGGTGGTAGCTCTCATCAGCCACATCTGTGGTGGCTAAGATTCCATTGGGCTAGCAGTTAATTACCAAAGCCACCACAGTGGCCGGCAATTACTCACACTAGGCTTGCAGGTATGATTACTATGAGTGCAGTAATAACTAGTCACTGGGCTTGCATGCTCAATAGAGTACTAGAGTGCATGGTAATGAGTGATTAGAGGTGATTAAACTTCTCTGGAGGGTCACTTGCAAATATGTAAGCATAACACGTGGGCTCAACAGAAGGGAATTTCAAAATCCTTTTTTTGCACACTTTTTACATACAAAAGGGTACCCTTCAAAGGGGGATAGATTGAATAGAGAGGGGGTGTGTTTTATTCATGAAAAATTCACAGATAAGGGACTTTTAAATTAGGCCTTGAACGCATGTGATATAGAGGATTTAAATGTGGTGAACCCCCTGAGTTAAACTTCATGATTTACTTTTGTGGTAATTATTGCACGGTAGTGGTGGCTCTCATCGGCCATGTCTATCTTGGCTAAGATTCCATCGGACTGGTAGTTAATTACCAACCCCACTGCAGTGGCCTGCAATCACTCTCTAGCCAGTTACCACCACCGGGTTTTTGCTTCATGATTACCATCCATGTTGTAATTAATTACCATTGCCCATCTGAGGTGGTGCCTAAGATTCCACTGTGGTGGCCTGTAGTTAATATGGATGGAACACCGAGCCTCAAGGCTTCCAACCACCATGGTGGCTTGAACTTTATATATATAAGATCCGTTGCATTTGGCATTTTACTGCATTGCTCTCATCCACCTCTACTTTGCTAGTTTGCTCCACACGCTCTACTACTTTGCTCCATAGACCCTCCTTTAGCTCTCTTTTGCCTTGCTCTACTTTGCTCCACACTCCCTTCTCCAACTCTCATCACTCATTTGCTTCGCTTCTCACTCACTCATCTTTACCATGCCTATTGTAACTACTACCACCCCTTGATGCAACGTGATCCCAATGTTATCTATCTTCTTGTATAAGATGATTCTGTTGCACTCACCTAGACTGGAAATGCTAGCTCTAGTGGACACCCTTCATTCCCATGGTCGATTCCCCCCATATTTGTATGTTACCACCTTGGATGATATGGTCATGGATGGCCTCTATATTGTTGAGATATCGAGCTCCACTCACAATATGCCAGGGTGACCGTTGTGCATTTATGTCACCGACTTGTTAGCTACAGATGCGGTTGGTACAATGCCCACGAATAATAGCTGGATGATAGCTATCCTTATCTACTCTAGTTTGTGGCTCAGTTAGTATGCCACCTTAGTTAGTTGAGTTTGGTTTTGAGACCCACATATAGGGTTCTTCTATTTCTTTGTACTTGAGTTCTTTTGGCTTTCACAACTAAGAAGAGGAAAACTATTTTCAGCCTCCACCTTTGTGTTTATTCCCCCATTGTGCATGTGAGAAAGCCGCAAGTGAGACTCCTTCCCTCTCTCCCACTATCTTCACATGGTATCAGAGCCTTATTCATGGTAAGGAGCTCAAGAAAGCAAACCAAGTTCACGGTGTCCTGGTAAGAGGACCAGTGTTGCTTTCCTATTTCGAGTTTGGGAGCAAATCTCTGTAGGTAGCACAGCCAGAAGTGCAAGAGTGCACTGTCTCAGATTGAGATGCCCTTCGCAGTGTGGCGAGAGCGTAGTATATGTTGCGGGTAAGGGCAAAGCCCTTAGTGACTTTATTTTTTTGATTTGAGGCCATTTCGGGGCTCGTTTTGAAGGCGGAAGTTCTTCGCAGGCACTCAGAAAAAGGTCATATTTTTGCTGTGCGACCACTGCTCGGCTGGTCGGTAAAAAGTTACCACAGAAATTGCATCGTATGCCTGTGTGCAGAGATATTGGGAGTTGCAAAATCATGCTTGTTGCCTATTGATGCAAAATCATCACTAGGAAGTGACTCTGTGGTCAAATACCACTTTCGTCAGTTTTGCAGATCTACCCGTGTGAGGCAAAACGTGTGTTTTTTCACAGTGACATAATATTTTGCAGTGTTCTATAATGGCGTCTGATTGTCTTTCACAGATTATCACTGAAAAGCTTGACAAGAATAACTTCCAGGCATGGAAGCTTAGAATGACGAATTTCCTTATAGGAAAAGGCTATTGGGAGTTCATTACAGGAAATAAAGAAGAACCAGTTCTTCCTAATGTTCCCAATCAACAGGAAATGCAGGCATTTAAAGGATGGCATGAGAGAGCCAAAAAAGTTATGTACTGGCTGTCTATCAGTATTTCGGATTCTATGATTGTGCATATTCAGGATGTAAGTACGCCAAAGGAGGCATGGGAAACTTTGGCAAAAATGTACAGCACAAATACGCAAGCTAGGAAAATGCATCTCAAGCAGGAGTTGCACAATGTGCAGAGAGAAAATTTGAGCATCAATGACTACCACATGAAGGTGAAGAAAATTACAGATGCACTTGCTTCCATTGGGTCGCCAGTGGAAGATGATGATCTAGTTTCTGTGACCTTGAATGTGGTCTAGGAAAGGATTATGCATAGTTCCGGACATCCATTGCCGTCCGTGAAAAATTTCTGATTTTGAAGAGTTGTTTTCTCTTCTAATTTCTGAAGAGTAGAGAAATGGGGGTGCATCTTCTTCAGGAGGAACTTCAAAAGAAATTGTCTTCTACTCAAATGCTAGAAGAGGTAGAGGCAGAGGTAGAGGAGGTCGATCTGCAGGCCATGGTAGAAATCAGAATATGCAGCAAACTCAAGAAAACCAGTCCTATGCAGGAGGACGTGGTAACTCTAGAGGCAGGGGGAGCCAAAGAGGCCGTGGTGGATGGCAGAGAGGCCAAAATGCAAACAACAATGTTGAATGCTACTACTGTGGAAAAATGGGACATATGGCTAAAGACTGCTGCTACAAAAACAGAATGACATTATGAATGGAAAATTGTAGCAAGGCAATTATGCATCTTCTAGTAGACAGGGTGATGACAGAAATGAGCATCTATTTATGGTGCAGCACATGACCAATTCTGTGACAAGTGCAGAAGAACGAAATGATGTGTGGTATGTTGACTCAGGTGCATCAAACCACATAACAGGTCATGCAGAATGAATGCAGGATGCAAGGAAAATGGAAAAACCAGGATTTGTGGAGATTGGTGATGATACTGCACATCCTATTGTGCAAATTGTTAAAATTCCTTTGTCTATGCAGGATGGGAAAAAGAAATACCTGTTTGATGTATTTCATGTCCCGAACATCACTAAGAACCTGGTTTCTATTGGTCAAATGGTTGAGCAGGGCTTGCAGGTCAGATTTAATCCTCATGGATGCTTTGTTGAGGATATAAAAAATAACGGTCGCTTGATAGCAAAAGGAAAGAAGAAGGGCTGGATATTTACAATGGATGCAGACATGCCTGAATTGAGTGCAGCAATGTTTGCACATGGGACCGGTGTAGTTGTAGATATTGATATCTGGCATAAACGCAATGGTCATGTTAATATACAGTGACTTAAATCAATGCAAGCCCAAAATATTGTTGCAGGATTGCCTAAATTCAAGGTTGCAGAAATGCATAAGGTTTGTGAAGCCTATCAATTTGGAAAATAGCCAAGGAAACCATTTCCTAGGCATGTTCAAGAGAGTAAAAGCCATTGGAATTAATCCACTCTGATGTGTCGACTACTAAGTGCAAAGTTTGAGAGTTGAATATGAGTTCAAGTGTTCTAAGGGAGTTGAATGTGTTGGAAGAAATACTCTTGAATTTGAAACAAATAATGCTAATGTGAGTAGGATCTAGAAATCCTTTTAGCATCTAGTGTTTCCTTAAACACAAGAAGCCCATTTGATGGCATGACAATGTATAATCAAATATGTTTTTTGGACTCATAGTCATGGGGAGGTGTAGCGGGTTGACGATTTAATAATGGTCCCTTTATTCAAAAAATGCAATTTTAATAAAAAATAATAGTCTAATTACATTTAAATTAATAAAATAAATTTAAATGTATGAAACAATTATATGTATGCATGCATGCATGCATGTATGTATGTATGTATGTATGTATGCATGTATGTATGTATGTATGGCCCATGCATGACATTAATTTACCATAAGAGTCCTCTAAAAGCTTCAAGATATCATAACAATATTAAAACAAACATCTTTTGAGATTTTAAAAACTCTAAAATCTGGTAGATATGGAGTCACACACGACGCTGCACATGCATGCATGAAACGTACATGTCCTTGGTTCATCAATGATAGGCCATTGATACATATGGTGGGACTAGTACATTGCAATGTCCACGTGGCATGGGCATGCCCGTAAGGCTTTTATATTCATATTTATATAGTTAAGGTCCATGTATGAGATTAATTTACCATTGAGTCTTCTAAAATCTCCAAGACTTAATAACAGTGTTAATAAACAACTTTTAGAGTTTTGGAACTCTAAAATCGCCAAGAATTAATAATGGTGTCAATAAACACCTTTCAAATTTTCAAAAAGGAACATTGGTATAATCTCAAAGAACTTTATAAACACCTTGCAATAGTTATAAAGGTCTTTTAAGATATGTTTGCATTGAGTGAAGCACACATCTTCAAATGACGCATCTTGATGGAGGGCGAAAAGAGAGGAAAGAAGGAAAAGGGAAGGGAAGGGGGAGAGACATGGAATGGAGAGGGAAAGAGAGGGAAGAAGAGGGGAAAGCCTCAGGGAAGGAATGAAGGTAAGGGAAGAGCGAGGGAAGGAGAGAGAGAGAGAGAGAGAGAGAGAGAGAGAGACAGAGAGAGAGAGAGAAGGGGGGAGGGAAGGGGAAGAGAGAGGAGAAGAAACTTGGAGGAGAGGTCTCTTGTGCTCCTCTAGCAGCAATAAGAGGAAAGGAGAGAGGAGAAATGATTTTTTAAAAATAAATCTAATTTAATAAGAAGAGATGGAGTCACCCTGCCGTGGCAGGCTTTTTTTAAATATTTATCACCGCGACCCCTTGCACTGCCTACTGCGGCAGTGAAATGAAGGTGGGGAGGCATGGGAGAAGAGTAGAAAAGGGTGCGGAAGCAAGGAAGGGAGTAAGGAGAGGAGAAGGGAAGATAGAGGGAGAGAAGGGAGGAGAATGGGTAGAGAGAGGAGATAAGGGAGGAGAAAGGGAGAGGAAGAGGAAGAGGGGGAACAGAGTGCAATGCAAGGGAGAGGGAGAGTAACATGAGGGAGAGGGAGAGGGAGGGAGAAAGGGAGGGGACCACGATGGGGGTGAGAGTAGAAGGAAGGGCAAGAGTAAAAGGAAGAGGAAGAGAGGAAGGGAGAGGGAGAGAGGGAAGGGAGGGGAACATGATGAGAGGGACAGTGTGATTGAAAATGAATTATGGCAGAGATGAGAGTTAATATAATGCCCTTAAGGAATTCAAACTTCCCTCTCCCCCCCACCTCTCTGTCTCTGTCTCTGTCTCTCTCTCTCTCTCTCTCTCTCTCTCTCTCTCTCTCTCTGTCTCTCTTTCCCTTTCCCCCTCCTTTTTCCCTTCCCCCCACCTCCCCTGCTCCCCCTCCCCCCCCCTTCCCCCTCCCCCTCCCCCCCTCGTTCCCTCTCCCCTCCCCTTTCATCCCCCCCCCTCTCCCCCCTTTTCCCCTCCCCCCATCCCCCCCCCTTTCCCCCCTTCCCCCCCCTTTCCCCCCTTTCCCCCCCCCCTCTCCCCCCTTTTCCCCTCCCCCCCCTTTCCCCCCCCCTATCCCCTCCCTTCCCTCTCCTCCATTCCATTAATTTTCTTTTTTCCCTACCACAAGATAAATTTTTTAGGGAGAATATTTTCCCAAAGATGAATTTAGGAGCTTCTCCAAACTAGTGTGGCTAATATTTCAATCTTGAAATTTGATGAATTCGCCCAAAAATTAAAATAACTTTATCATATGAGGTCCAAATTTAGCCCTCCAAGAACTCAAATAGATCTGCATAAGCCATCTAAAGTCATCTATAAGGTTAGTATTTTGAAATTCCAGTTTATTAAAAAAATGTGAATGAACTTTAATTATACTTAAACCAATTGGAACCTTAAAAATGGTAGCATGGCTAATATTTGTAACTCTACCCCATACCCTAAATCCTAAACCCTGATCCCTATAGCCTAAACCCAAATTCCTATACCGTGAACACTATTTTCTATAACTTAAACCCTAAAACCTATACCCTAAATCATATACCCTAAATCCTAAACCCTATACCATATACCCTATACCCTATATCCTAAACCTTAAGCAAAAAATAGTATTTGCGGTGTGTTATTTCACCATGCACATAATCGATGGGCATGATCTTTTGCACATGTGCTAATAAAATCTATGTTAAAGCATGTGTAAAGTATCATGTGCATCGGATATGCTTTCGATGGTCAAAGTCCCCACAAATCCCATTTTTCACCAAGTGTTATGCACAACTGTCAAAAAATAGTATTTGAGGTGTTTCATTCGAACTTGCAATAACCGATGGGTAGGATACTCTTTACACGCGTGAATCCAACCTATGTTAATGCACATAAAATTATCATACCCCTTGTATATGCTTTGGATGGTCAAAGTCACCACAAACCCCATTTTCCATCAAGTGTTATGAACAACCGTAAAAAATTATTAATATTTGAGGTGTGTTATTCATACGCGCACATACTGATGGGCATGATAATCTTCACTTATGTCAATACAAACTATTTTGAGGCTTGTACAAAGTATGCTGCCCATTAGATATGCTTTGGATGGTTAAACTTGCCACAAACCTCATTTTTCACCAAGTGTTATGCACAACCACCAAAAAACATGCTCTAAGGTGTGTTATTCAAACATGCACATACCCAATGGGCATGATAATTTGCAAGTGTATAAATATAAACTATTTTGAGCTGTCTGCAAAGTATCATGCCCATCAAATATGCTCTGGATGGTCAAAGTCACCACAAACCCTGTTTTTCACCAAGTGTTATGCACAACCGTAAAAAAATAGTATCTAATGTGTGTCATTCGAATGCACTCATACCCAATGGTCATGATACTTTACACACACATAAATACAACTTTTGTTGAGGCATGTGTAAAATATCATGTCCATCAAATATGATTTGGATTGTTAAATGCGCCACAAACACCTTTTTTCACAAAGTGTTATGCACAACTGCCAAAGAAATAGTACATGAGGTGTATTATTTAAATGTGCTCATATTCAAAGGGTAAGAAGCTTTGGGCAATTTTAAATCAAACATATTTTAAGGTGCTTGCAAATATATTGCCCATCAGATATGCATTGGATGGATAAATGTACCACAAACCTTGTTTTTCACCAAATGTTATGCACAACTGCCAAAGAATAGTATTTGAGGTGTGTTATTCAAATGCTCTCATACCCGATGGGTACGATAATTTGCATGTGCATCAATCAATATATTTTGAGTTGTGTGAAAAGTTTCATACCCATTGGATATGCTTTGGATGGTGAAAATTGTCACAAACTGGCCTTTTCATCAATTGCTATGCACAACCGCAAAAAAATAGAGTTTAAGGTGTGTTATTCATACGTAGACATACTGGATGGACATGATACATTGAATTTATGTAAATCCAATATATTTTGAGGTCTTTACAAAGTATCATGGCCATTAAATATGCTTTGGATGGTGAAATGCGCCACAAACTCCATTTTTTACTAAGTGTCATGCACAATCGCCAAAAAAGATGCTTTGAGGTGTGTTATTCAAATGTGCACATACCGATGACCATGATACTTTAAAATTTCATCAATACAACCTATTTTTAGTTGTGTGCAAATTATAGTGCCCATCGCATATGCTCTGCATAGTCAAAGTTGCCACAAATCTCATTTTCCATCAAGTATTATGCACAACTGTAAAAAAATAGTATTTGAGGTGTGTTAGTTGAACATGCACATATCCAATCGGTAAGATACTATTGATACAAGTCATTATAATAGATTTTGAGTATTGTGAAATGTATCATGCCCGTCAAATATGCCTTGGATGGTCAAACTCGCCACAAACCTCATTTTTCACCAAGTGTTATGCACAACCACAAAAAACACATGCTTTGAGGTGTGTTATTCAAATGTGCACATACCTGATGGGAATGATACTTTGGACGTGCATCAATACAACCTATGTTGATCTATATGAAAAGTATTGTGTGCATTAGATATGGTCAAAGTTACCACAGACCGTGCTATGCACAACAATGAAAAAATAGTATCTAGGTGCATCATCAAAGGCCCTCATATCTGATGGGCACTATACTTTGCATACACATCAATATAATATATGTTGAGGTGCGTGCAAAATATCATTCCCATCGAATATGCTTTCGATGGTCAAATGTGCCACAAACTCCATTTTTCACCAAGTGTTATGCACAAGCGCCAAAAAATAGTATCTGAGGTGTATTATTTGAATTCTCTCATACCCAATAGGCACGACGCTTTGCACACGTGTTAATCTAGCCTAGTTAGAGATGCATGAAAAATATCATGTCCATCAGATATGCTTTAGATCGTAAAATGCGCCACAAACTCCATTTTTCACTAAGTGTGATGCACAACTACCAAAGAATAGTATCTAAGTGTGTTATTCAAATGCACTAATACCTGATGGGCATGATACTTTGCACACATGTCAATACAACCTATGTTGAGGTGTGTGAAAAGTATTTTGCCCATCGGATATGCTTTGGATAGTTAAAGTAAGTAGAAATCCACTTTTTCATCAAGTATTATGCACAACCACCAAAAAATAGTATTTGTGGTGTGTTATTTAAATGCACACATACTGGATGGGAATGATACCTTGCACTCATGTAAATTTAACTTTTTTTGAGTCTTTGCCAAGTATCATCATCGGATATGCTTTGGATTCGTCATCAAACTCGCCACAAATCGCATTTTTCACTAAGTGTCATACACAAAAAACATGCTCTAGGTGTGTTATTCAAACGTGCACACACCTGATGGGCATGATACTTTGTACATGTGTCAACCCAACCTATGTTGATCTATGTGCAAAGTATCATGCCCATTAGAAATGCTCTAGATGGTCAAAGTCACCAGAAACCCTGTTTTTCACCAAGTGTTATCCACAACCACCATAAAATGTATATGAGGTGTGTCATTCGAATGCACTCATACCCAATGGGAATGATACTTTTCACACACATCAATACAGTCTATGTTGAGTCGCATGAAAAATATAGTGCCCATCAGATTTGCTTTGGATGGTCAAATGTGCCACAAACTCCCTTTTTCACCAAGTGTCATGCACAACCGCCAAAATGTAGTATCTGAGGTGTATTATTCAAATGCTCTCATACCTGATGGGAACGATGCTTTGCACACATGCTAATCTAATCTAATTAGAGGTGCATGAAAAATATTGTGTCCATCAGTAATCAAACATGCCACAATCCCCATTTTGTATCACTGTTATACACAATTGCTAAAGAATAGTATCTGAGGTGTGTATTCAAATGCACTCATAACCGATAGGCATGATATTTTTCACACACACCAATCCAACCTATGTTGAGGTGCGGGGAAAGTATCATTTCCATCATATATGCTTTGGATGGTCAAAGCCGGCGCAAACCCGGTGCAAACCCAATTTCTCATCAAGTATTATGCACAACCACTAAAAAATAGTATTTGAGGTGTGTTATTCAAGTGTGCACATACCGGACGGGCATGATACCTTGCAATCATGTAAATTTCACCTTTTCTGAGTCTTGTGCCAAGTATCATGCCTATCAAATATGCTTTGGATGGTCAAACTCCCTACAAACCCTATTTTTTAATAAGTGTCATGCACAACCGTCACCAAAAAACATGATCTGAGGTGTGTTATTCGAGACGTACCCGATGGACATGATATTGTGTGTAGGCATAAATCTTGCATATTTTGATGCATGTAAAAATTATCATGCCCATTGGATATGATTTGGATGGTCAATGTTGCCACAAACCCCAATTTTCACTAGGATGCTAGCCGAGTGCACGCCTTCGTGCCTCGCCTTGGATGTGTCACTCTATGCACAGGAAGGTTCATGAACCCTTGTGACACCATCGTCTTACCAAGCCGAGGCCCAAGATGGTTGGTTGCTGAGGGGTCGTGAACCTTAGCGAAACGCCCTCGTGGCCGACTCCCTCTTGGCTGAGGTCTAGCCTACGTGACTAGCACCTCGCAACCCAAATGTTGCACCAAGTTTAGGGTAGCTTTCGAGGTTGGAGCCATTCGATCCAAGTGATATGCACAACCACCAAAAGAAACTATCTGAGGTGTGTCATAAGAATGTGCTCATACTTGCTGGACATGATACTTTACACATGTGAATCCAATCTATGTTGAGGCACATGTAAATTATCATGCCCATCATATATGGTTTGGATGGTCAAACTCGCCGCAAATGCAATTTTTCACCAAGTGTTATGAGAATCTGAAGTGTGTCATTCGAATGTGCTCATACTTGATGGGAACGATACTTTACACACGTTTTCTATAAGTTGGAATTCAAAAATTCTAGCCATATAGATGACTCTAGATGGCTTATGCCGTTTGATTTGAGTACTTGGAGGGCTAAATTTGTGTCTCATACAAGGAAGTTATGTTAAATTTTGGGCGAATTTATCAAATTTCAAGTTTGAAATATTAGCTAAACTAGAAGGGGAAAAGGGGGGGGGGGCAAGGGTAAAAAAGGGGGGGAGGGGGGAAAGGAGAAAGGTGGGAGGGAAGGGGAAAGGGTGGAAAGGGGGAAGGGGGGAGGGCAATGGGGAAATGGGGGGAGAGGAAGCGGGAATGGGGGAACGGAGGAAAGGGGGGAATGGGGAATGGGGGGGAGGGGAAGGGGGAAAGGGGAGAAAGGGGGAATGGGGGGGAGGGGAAGGGGCAAGGGGGGAGGGGAAGGGGGGAATGGGGGAAAGGGGGGAAGGGGGAGGGAAAAGGGGGGAATGGGGGAAAGGGGGGAAGGGGGAGGGAAAAGGGAAGAAAGGGGGGAAGGGGGAGGGAAAAGGGGGAAAGAGGGGAAGGGGGAGGGGAAAGGGGTAAAAGGGAAAAAGGGAAAGGGGGAGGGGGTAGAGAGAGAGAGAGAGAGAGAGAGAGAGAGAGAGAGAGAGAGAGAGAGGGGGGGGGGGAGAAGGAGCAGGAAGTTTAAGTTCCTTGAGGGAAGTATTGACTCTCACCTCTCCCATAACTCATTTTCAATCACACCTCCCTCTCGTCGTGTTCCCCTCCCTTCCTCTCTCCCTCTCCCTTGTGTTGTGCTCCCTCTCCCTCTCCATCTCCCTCTCCCTCATGTTGCACTCCCCTTCCCCTCCCCCTCTCCCTTTCCCTCTCCTTTCTCCTCCCTTCTCTCCCTCTATCTTTCTCCCCCCGTTTCTCCTTCCCTCCCTCTCTCTCTCTCTCTCTTCTCCCTCTCGTGTTCTCTCTCCCTCCCTTTCTTCCCCAACCTTTCAAGTGTCCTCTTGACCTCAAAGTCAATCAATTGTATAGTGTGCCCAAGGGAATGCACTACCATGGCAACCAAAATAAATAAATAATTTATTTATGTATTATTATTATTATTATTATTGCGCTGCTGCGGCAGCGCAATCTCTTCCCCTCCTCCTCATCATCCACCTCTCCCCTCTTATCTAATTAAATTTATTTTAAAAAAATTATTTCTCCCCTCCCTTTCCCTCTCCCATCCCTCTCCCATCCCCCTTCCTCCTTTTTGTCTTAGAATTCTTGCTTTCGTGGGGGTAGTAGAGTCATGTATTTTGAGTGGGCCAGATGACTGCATGGCCTCCATAATGTACTAAAATAATATGGAGAGCACATGTCTTTCTAGCTTCTTTTAAATCATTTGGGTTTAGGGAGATTTGGCTGTGTGGCCAAATCTTGCTACCTTCTTTCTAATCACAAGATCTATGGAGATTTGGCCGTGTGGCCAAATCTTTTCAAAGCACCAAAGTTTGGGGAGATTTGCATGCGGTCAAATCTTGCTAGCTTCTTTCTAATCACAAGGGTCTATGGAGATTTGGCGTGCGGCCAAATCTTTTCAAAGCACCAGGTTTGGGGAGATTTGGCTGTGCAGCCAAGTCTTTTCAAAGCACCAGGGTTTGGGGAGATTTGGCTGTGCAGCCAAATCTTTTCAAAGCACTAATGTTTGGGGAGATTTGGCTACGATGTGAAATCTTTCTAGCTTTTTATAAGTCACGAGGGTTTAGGGAGATTTGACTATGTGGCCAAATCTTGCTAGCTTCTTTCTAATCACAAGGGTCTAGGGAGATTTGGCCATGTGGCCAAATCTTTTCAAAGCAGCAGGATTTGGGGAGATTTGGTTGTGATGCCAAATCTTTCTAGCTTCTTTTAAATCACCTGGGTCTAAGGAGATTTGGCTGTGCAGCCAAATCTTGCTAGCTTCTTTCTAATCACAAGGGTCTAGGGAGATTTGGCCATGCGGCCAAATCTTGCTATCTTCTTTCTAATCATGAGTGTCGAGGAAGATTTGGTTGTGTGGCCAAATCTTTTCAAAGCAGCAAGGTTTAGGAAGATTTAGTTGTGATGCCAAATCTTCATAGCTTCTTTCAAATCATCAAGGTCTAGGGAGATTTGGTCATATGGCCAAATCTTGTATGTTTTGAAAGAAGCCAGAAGATTTGGCCGCATGGCCAAATCTCCCCATTTAAAATTTAAAATTCAAATCTTAAGATTCAAATTTCAAATCTAAAAAATTCAAAATCTTAGATTCAAAATTTAAAATTCAAAATTCAAAATTCAAAATCTTAGATACAAAATTCAAATTTCAAATTTCAAGATCTGAAAGTCAAATCATATACTAAAGACCCTACTTTCAAATCATACTTCGAGATTCCTACTTTTACAAGACTCTTTCTTTGAAATCATGGTGTTTCAAAATGGAAAAAATGGCGAACATGCATGAATTAGGTACACTTTCGATTTCTTTTGTTTTCTTACTTGGATGATTGAGTAGCCATTGTTGTTCATGAGCTTGTGCTCTTTGGATTTGAAGCAATCGTAGGAGCTATAGCATCAAGAGAGGATTTCGTCTACCAGAGGAGCGGAGCTGTAGAGAGAGTAGATGTACCAAGAGAGAGGAGCATCAAGAGGGGATTTCGTCCAGTAGAGGAGTGGAAGGAGAACTAAGGGGATTTTGTGCAAGAGGAGAGGGGATTTCGTCCAGCGGAGTGGAAGGAGAACTGAGGGGATTTCGTCGTGTCCCACCCTCAGGAGAGCTCCCTTCTCATGCTTCTTCGAGTAAATCCGTTTGGAAACCCTGGAACACCAATGCATCTTCCAAGTCAAGTGGTGCTCTCCCTTGCTCCTCTTCAACATTGACAGAGGTTCCTCACATGCGTTGGATGGTGGGGGAAAGGACGGGGAGGAAAGCTACACTAGCTACAACTCATAAACCCACCTTTGGGTGTGATTGCTTTGGCTGTTACTCCAACTTCTAGAGTAGGTGGAATGCCTCACCCAACAAAGAGACCATCGATGAAATCCTCGACTTACTAGACCATTATTTAGATGAGATCTCATTTGGAGATAGAACGGACTCTATCGATGATAGGAAAGGACAAGACAAGAAGCACTCGCCCGAGAAAGAACTTGCGAGAAAGAGCGGTCATGGGAGGAGACTATCGTGGCAGAAGCAAGGAGCAAGTGGGAAGATTAACTCAGAAAAGGAGAAGCTCTAGACTATTGTTGAAGAGATAGAAGCCTCATTGACAGTCATGCTAGTGAAGAAGAATGGGCTTGTTGAGGGCTCGACAAAGAAACAGATTTGTCTTGTCCCTTGCACGAGATCCTGCCTACCCAAGAAGCCTTGTCGATTGAGGGAAACCTGCCACTGAATGGTTCTCAAGGCAAGCATAGTCCGAAATAGCGCAGAGGAAAATGCAAGAGCGAATAGGTGACGCCACTGGATTGTGAAGGTTCTCAAGCCATGGAGTCAAATGCGGCTTTAGCACAAGCAAGGATTTTGACCAAGTTTTGAGGAAGAAGAAGCAAGCCAAGATTTGAGCAAGAAGAAGCAATCCCCCCAAAAAGCATGCTTTGGGGGGAAGGAGCAATCCCCCCAAAAGCATGTAGAGCAAAAAAAAAAGAAAAGAAAAAGACCTCTTTCTAATCCAACTATTGCATGTGGAATCTATGGAGAGTTGAATTGGTAATGGAAGTTTAAAACCTACATATTTAAGTGCACACTGTTAGGACAAAACTAGGATGGGGAGGCTCCTGGGACCTCTTATTTTGACATAGTTTTGAACTTTTTTTCTTGCAATTAGCTAACCAAGGGTGGAGAAGTGTTTTCTAAGAACTACCCCATCTAAGATGTTTCCCTAAGGCTCTCAAACCACCCTAGTTACACATTTGAGATCTAGGAAGGGAGAGAACAAGATGAGCCTAGCACTTGATCCCCCATGAAGATGAATTCAATTCCTTCTCATAGGTTTAATTTTTATGCTTGGTTTAAAATGTTTGTTTAGCTTTGCCTTTTAAAGTTTTGGTTTTTTAATAGTTTTTGATTTTTTGGTTTTCTTTTAAAGTAATAGTATGATTTTAAAGTGTAATAGCGTGAATCATGAAAAGCATGTACGATTTTTTTGAAAGTAGGATCTCTAGATTTGAATTTCAAAATTTGAAACTTGAAACTTGAAATTTGAATTTTGAAATTCCAAATTTGAAATTTTTATTTTAAATTTTGAATTTTGAAATTTGAATTTTGAACTTTAAATTTTAAATTTTAAAATATGGATTTTCAATTTTTAAATTTAACGTTTGAAGATTTGTCCATGTGGCCAAATCTTC
Organism: Dipteris shenzhenensis; assembly: GCF_047967505.1. NCBI lineage: Eukaryota > Viridiplantae > Streptophyta > Polypodiopsida > Gleicheniales > Dipteridaceae > Dipteris > Dipteris shenzhenensis. The sequence continues at coordinate 25,163,111 of NC_141618.1, read as the reverse complement.
CTAGTGATTTGAAAGAAGATTTGGCCATGTGGCCAAATCTTCCTAGTGATTTGAAAGAAGCTAGCAACATTTGGCAGCACGGCAAATCTTCCCAAACCCTAATGCTTTGAAAGATTTGGCCACATGGCCAAATCTCCAAGAACCTAGCGATTTGAAAGAAGCATGCAAGAGAAGGTTGCATGACCAAAACTCCCCATACCCTAGTGCTTTGAAAGAAGCCTACAAGTTTTGGCCACATGACCAAATCTCCCCAAGTTTGAAAGAACGCCACAACCAAATCTTCTCAGTGCTTTGAAAGAAGTCACCAAGGTCTCGAAGGATTTGGCCATGCATCAAAATCTTACTAGATTCTTTGAAAGCACCAAGGTCTGAGTAGATTTGGCCTTGTGGCCAAATCTTATTGCTTCTTTCAGGCTCCTTTCAAAGCACCAGGGTCTGGGGAGATTTGACCATGTGGCCAAATCTTGTGGGCTTCTTTCAAAGCACCAGGGTATGTGGAGATTTGGCTTCTTTCAAAGCACCAAGGTCTAAGTAGATTTGGATGTGTGGATAAATCTTGATGGCTTCTTAAAAGAACCAGTGTCTCGAGAGATTTGGTTGTGTGGACAAATCTTGCTATCTCCCTTTCAAAGCACCATGGTCTGTGAAGATTTGGCCATGTAGCCAAATTTTGCTACCTAAAATTCAAAGCACCAAGGTTTAGGAAGATTTGGTCTTGCAATGAAATCTTGTAAAGCATTTTCATCCTAAGTCACACCATCAGACATCAATATTGAACTATAACAAATGCTATGTACTATGCAGGTGCCACATTGAAAGTGGGGGTTAAAGTCAACTTGCTTGTCAGTAGAAAGATTATTGCCATTGGGACAATATTCTCTACATCACATGATGACATGTGCCAAGGTGTGCCCTTGGGAGCAAACAATGTATCAGTGGCGATCGATATTTGTATGGATGAAAGTGCACTTCTTCCATTTTTTACAATGAATGCATTCTTAGTCTATGAGGCTTTGGGTAGTGTTGTTCGTTGGAAAGCACGATCAACGAGTTGTGTGGACAATGTCAATGGAGCTATTGTACCAATGAATGATATAACATCAGATACCATTGACATTGAATCTCTATGTGAATATGATGAGTTTTCCATTTGAGAATCACGGAAGGACAAGAAAGTTTTATGTGTACTACACTTGGCGTGGATTTTCTAAAATGTATCCTCAGACATACTTGTGCATTATCCATGATAAGATGGACCAAAAGAAGACAGCCATCCCTAGATCACACAATTGTTCAAAGGACACAGACAAATCCTTTCAGCTCCTAGTGGCTTTGACTAGCATGATAACACATGGACATGGTCAAGGACGTTATGGTCACTTTTCTTTATCCTTGTGGCCATCGGATCCTAACTTCACAATTGGTTCATTGGCTTTGCGTTTGAGAAATCTTGAAAGATTTGATAACCATGCACTTGGAGATTTGGTACATGATGGGATGCCAAGGTCTGACAACGCTCTACTAAATGCGCTAACCTCAAGACAAGCATTGGATTATCACTATGTTTCTAATGGCAAGCAACAACTTCATCTTGGAGCAGTGGGTGGAGCATTCAAAGACCTTGGACTTGGAAGTTCCCATCAAGAAAATCCTTATAAGAAACTACCCGAACACCTATTGTTGTAGTTGGATAATTGTGGTTCTAAAAACAAGAATAGGTACTTGTTTGCATACCTATCATTACTTGTTGCTCGAGGGATTTTCAAGTCAATTCAATTGGGATTCTTGATGGTTGGGCATACACATGAGGATATTGATGCAAGGTTTAGTAGGTTTTTAGAGAGGTTAAGAACTAGCCAAACATTGACATTTGTACATCTCATGGATACTTTTAGACAATGTGAGGAGTCTTCTCCAATGCCATTTTTGGTAACGAAAGTCCCTGATTTCAAAAGCTATGTTGATGGATGCCTATGCGATGGGAAAGATTCTTTAGTGGGACACTCAAAGCCTCTCCAATTTCAGTTCTTTATGCAAAATGAAGTTCCTATCATGCAATATAAAGTGCATCCATGATCATTAGATTGGAAACCAAGTGAAGGTGGCATTGAGTTGTGGAAGAGACATCCGGATGGTCATCCAATGCTACTAAGTGGAGAGCTGCCTTGTGTAACCATGTTCGAGTATGTGAAGGATCACTTAGATGTGATAGTTGGTATCAAGGAGTATGTACACTTTTGGGAAAAATGGGTGCACCTGCAAGGTCCAGAAGCATCTTTCACAAAGTTTTACAAGCCGGTAGTGAAGTACTGGAAGAACATGATTGATGAGCTTGATAAACCAAACAATAGTGTAGAGGGCATGTACGAGAGATTTTGGCCAAAGACGCAACATATTGATTGTGTGCAAGTAGTTGATAATGAAAACGATGAGTTTCAAGGAATTGAAGAGTTGAATGATCACTACTGTGGACCTCAAAGGAAAAAGCCAAAACAATCATTTGATCCAATGGTTGATGTACAAAAAGGACACTTTTTTTTGGTCCGACCAGCAGAAAAAATTTACCCAATTTGGCTAGGCATTGCTCAAATTGATGTATAGAAGGATAATAAATCTAAAAATTTCAAGAAGGTTTTCATACAATATTGGGCACCTATATGCAAAAGACACAATGCACAAATTGAGGAGGTGTATGCAGATTGTTGGCACAAGATTTGGATGTGCAATAAAGGTGATCCTCCACATTGGGAATCTGTTGATGCTATTGTATGGTCATGGGTTCCAAAATGTAACCTCTCAAAGAAGGTTTCCTCGAAGAGCAGCAACCTCCCCATCAAGGTGAAGATACCAACCATTGCACGCAAGCAAGCTTTATCCAATTTGTCTCATAGAATAGATTTTGACTCTGATGCTGACTCCACAATGGAGTGAAGGTACTTCAAAAGCATGACTTTTTTTTCCTTGCACAATGATAATTTAATTAAATATTGACAAATATTTGGAAGGTATGACATTGATCTTTTTTCTTTATCTTTTTTTTTGCAGACCATTGCTTTGTGGTTGCAAGTTCTGCACACTCATCAAAATATCAAGGACTAGTGTTGCATTCTTACTTTTTCTTGAACTAAACTAAAATGGTGTTTTTCAACACCACCTTTTTTCGTGAAGAGGCAAAAAATGCTTCGTTAAACTCAAATATATGATGTTTTTTTCTCGGCTAATGCAGAACAGGCACACTCCAAATTGTGAGTTTCATATACATGGCCAAATCCAGGGAGAAAGTCAATGGAGTGCACTCAATGCATTGTAATTGCAACCCCTTAAAAAATACCATGCATTGGTCAAAACCTCAACATTTGACATTTTATTTCTATTGATGCAAACCATGCACATTTGCGAGATTTGGATGGACTGCCAAATCTATGGGAAAAATCAATGAAAAACATTGAATGTTACATAATTACAACCCCTCAAAAGTTCCCAAATTATCAAGATTTTCCCAAATTCTCTAATATGGTGTTACATGTAGATCCCTTGCATTATGGAAATGGTTTGAGGATGCCGCTAATGCTATGAAACCTATTTTATATGCGCTTAGGGCATTGGACTCAAAGTCTCCAACAATTGAAAAAGCATGGATGCACTTTTGGAGTATTAAGCAAGCTCTTATTGCAAGGAATCCCCTTGCTCACCCAGACCAAGAGAATGAAAGAAGGCCATTTAATGCTACAAAATGCAAGGAATTGTGGTAATTGTTTAGGCCATGATGTGAGGAAGATCATAATCCATTGCATAGTATTGGGTACCTTTTAGACCCCAAGTGGTGGAATATGAAGCCCGAAGAGATCCCAATTGTTATGTATGACTTTCATAAGGTGGTGTGACAATATTTTCCCCACAACCATTAGTTTGCAAAGTGTTGTAACAAGTTATCCAAGTATTGATGCAAGGAGGGGTTGTTTGCATCGAGCGATGTTCGAGCATTGGTGGATAATGAATGGTGGCACATGTGAGCTTCTATGCCCGATTCCAATGAGGGTTCTTTCTCAAACATGCTCAAACTTGGGCTTAGAAAGAAATTGGAGCCAGTACAATTACATTCATAGTACTTTACAAAATAGACTTCTAGAGGATCGGGCTAAGAAGTTAGTGTACATCTATGCCAATCATAAAATCCTAGAAACATTAGGAGATGTGGGATATGAGGAGAAAGTTCCAAAATGGGCCTACGATATCCTGCTAGATGCTATAGAACCTGAAACAATCCCATCATTGCAGATTCTAGAACCCAAGAAGTGGATGAAACTGGGATTGATGGTGCAACATCCGAGGAATATAGCGATGAGGAGGATGAATTTGATGAAGATTAAGGAAATAATATTCGCCTTCCACATGGGTCTAAAGATGAGGACATTGATGACGAACATGATGAGGATTGTGACTCATGAATTGTGGCAATGATGGCAATAGGGTTTTGAATGTCTCATTGTATTCTAAATGTGTTCTTGTTTTTTGATTGTAGGTTGCGGTTTACGGTTGGATAAGAATTGTCTTGTTGTGCATTGTAAATATCTTATGTTTAGGGTTTGGGCTTTGATTCTTCCTTGTAGCCATCGCATAGGCTTCTAGGTGGTAATGCCAATTGTTGTGCTCTTCACCAAGTTCAATTGATCAAGAGCATGGCAACTGGCATACCACTCTGTCTCATATGCAATAGAATCCTATGCGACGACGTGAGGAAGAAGCATGTGCAAAGTTTAATTTCTTGTCTTTGGTAACATTTTTCTTTAATGACTTTAGAGATAAGTTTTAATTGTGTGAGAGAGAGAGAGAGAGAGAGAGAGCGCTTGTGATGAAAGTGCATATAATTGTATTTTAATGGCAAATAGAAAATGCTTTTAAAGTTTACTTTATATAGTTTATCATGATTAAACTTTAAAGTTTACTTTATATAGGATTGCATAGTGTTTTAAATTCCAAATTCCAATTGATGCATGGGTTTAGGTTTTAAGTAATATGATCGATCATGGATGCATGGGTTTAGGTTTTAAGTATAAGGATGGATGCAAATGAATATGACCATTGGATTATATTTGTTTTCAATTAACCATAGCCTTAAATTCTTTATTATGAAATAATATATTGACACTATTTCAATTTATAACTTTAGGGTTGCATGTGATGGAGGCATGTGACTTTAGGATTGCATGTGATGGATTTAGGGATTGCATACTGCAAAATAATTATGAACATTGGATGCATATAAATTAATCACTAAGCATTTAAATATATGAATTCCACTAGGTCATATAGTACACCATCATAGAGCTGTAATGAACTTAAAACAAAGGCATATGTTTCCATCATAAAGAGATTGTATACATATATTTCAATCATAAAGAGAATGTATAGCTTCATTCAATGTGATGGTCCTGGATACAACTGTCCTAAGCCCAACACCATGTACAATGCCATTGATAGTTGGGCTTTACAAAGTGGACAAATTGATCTAGTTGGCAAGTAATCTACTAGACAATAAAGATGAAATTTATGGCCGAAAGGCGGAGAGTAATAGCCAGTACAACTATCAAACAAGCATTGTCATATTAGGCACAAGCAATTGTCTAGGCTATTAGAGGGAAGGGGTTCCATGGCATATGGTTGTGAGGATGGATGGAAACAAATAGCTAACCATGCCTCCACGCTTGCATCTCTGATTAGTGTTGCATGTGCTACATGGGCCTCTTACTGCAACCGCGTGTTGAGGTCCTCAAAGATCTTCAATTGGGCATGTAGAGCAATAATCTCATTCTGTTTTGCGACGTTGCACCACTTGTTGCTCCAGTGGGCCACGCACACCCTCCAATGCCCTAGACAATTGTGATTGGGTGATCGTCACTTTTGTATGACTACGTCTATGCTTGTCCTTATAAGAGGAGAAGTCCATGTATATACTCTTAATGAAGTGCACATACAAGAATTTGGAGAAGTATATCGCTACTTTATTATGTTGTGGGTGATTTCCATATACCTCGATATTGATTTTGCCTGGCATTTTGCCGAATCTATTCGTCTCAAAAATTGGCTATCTTCCACCTCTCATGCTGGTCCAAGCTTGGGTTGGGGTGCTTCCATCTCCATCTGTTCTTCTATGTCTCCTTGCCTAACTGCTTGAGGCTGCCTCTTCATCTGCCTCTAAGGGCTAGATTGCTTGGAGCTCTTGTTTAGAGACCAGCTTTTTTACTTCTTTCCATTGCATGCCTGTAAAACCAATGCCCATGGTGTCAATTGCTAGTCAAATACTTATTGGAAATTATTGGAAATATCTTTAAACAAAATTTGAATTATTAAACATACAGACCTCCAAGTTGAGCGTACATGGATGTATGTGCAGTAGTCTTTGGCATATGCTTGGGCGCTGCGTTGGCAACACTGTGTAGCCCCTTGAACTATAACCGTTGATGCTCGGCACATTGAGCCTCCTCTTTAGCCTCCTCTTGTGTCAATGGATGCTTGCTTGCTCTTCTGGAGACTTCCTCCTCCTTGTGCGGAGGAGGAGTATCCTCTCCTTGTGACATTTTTGAAAAGTGTAGTGCATATAATGTAGTTCGGATAGCCTAGTATAGATAAATCTCTAAGTGTAGTATGCAAGTCTGCATGCATCAAATTCAATATTTGTGAGTTCATCTTGTGTGAGATAGGACAGAAGATGCAAATGTCACGTACAATATGCTCAGTGATGAAAGATGAAGATGTTACATATGCTATGCAAAATGTACATGTTGTAGTCTTGGGGATAAATGCTTTTAAATGTTGCAATCTTTACATAATATAAAAGGCCATACATCCACAACATAAATGACATCTTTTTAAATTATAAATGCTTTCAAGGCCAATAATTTTGTTTTTTAACAAGAAGTTTATTACAATAAGTTTGACAAACACATGGTGTCCCAAAAATATTACAAGGCAAAAAATGTGGCTTATGTTTCAAGCCTAAGGGCAAGAGACATCTCTTCCATAGGTCTCATAGCCAATTCTCCCTCACTTTCTACTATCTTTAAGATATCATTGGTCTCGACAGGCGAATTTCTTTGATCGTCATGCGCATGATGCTTAATGGCATTAACCACTTGAGAAGGAGGCATCTCTTCCATAGGCCTCATAGCCAATTCTCCCTCACATTCTACTATCTTTGAGATATCACTGGTCTCTACAGGCAGATTTCTCTGATTGGCAATGCGATGCATCATTTGTTCATGCGCATGATGCTTAATGGCATTAACCACTTGAGAGGGAGGCATTTTTTGATCATTTTCAATATAACCCCAGGCATCTTCCAAAATTTGAATCATCTCAACAATGATCCATCCCAATGCATAGGTATCTGCATGGCATGTTTATCTGTGCCTCTTAAGGCTACTTCTTGTAGCTTGGATGCAAGCCACTTTTTCTGCATGTGCTCTTCCTCTTTCTTGCAAATTCTCTCAGCAAAGTCGTCACATCTGTCTCCAAAGACTACTTCTTTAGATGCTTGAATTCCTTTCGACTCTTCGAGAAGTCCATGGCCATTCCCTAATCTATGATGCCTACTCGGCATCTAGACTTTCCAACAAAATCCAATAAGATGTTGCTTGGGTGTAGGTCTATGTGCATCCACCTTCTTGTGTGAAACCTTCCCAAACCATCCACAAGTGCATGGATGATATGGAGGATATTCTCACAAAAGACATTGATCCGAGTAATATCTTCCTTCTCCAATGTAGCTTGGACTTCCCCGCTTGCTATGGCCATTAGATCCGCTTCTCCTCTTAGAACATGGTGGAAGTAGCGTGTGGACCTACCCTCATCCATTGGCAGAATTTGAAGAAACTGCAACAAGCTACCGCCATTAAAGTATGGTGTGATGGTCCACAGTGGCTCTTCTCAAGCTGCTATGATCAAACGTACAAGGACTGGGTGTAAAATCTGCATGAGTTGTTCTCTTCTTGCTTCTTGTGTATGCGTCCCAATATTGCCCTTGTACTTCTTTCTAGCATATTCCATGTGATATGGAAACCCTGGAGTTCCTACCAACCACACTTTAAAAATAGTGCCATAGGATTCTGAGCCAATTTTCTCGCCAACTTGGATCTCCCTCTCTGTGACATAGGCCAAGATTGACACTCTGTCTATGTTACTAGCTAGGTGTTGTGTGCTTTGAACCTTATAACCTCTCAATGGTTGAGAGGGTGTAGAGGCTGTCTACTCTTCACTTGTAGCCAGGGATGTAGCTCACCCATAAGCTACTGTAGCCTTCTTTTCCCAGCTCTTAGCCACTATGACACGGTGATTTAATGCAATGACCTTATTCTTATGCTTGGCCCATACACTCATCCATTGTGTTAATTTGAAGACATCAAACTCTTGTGCAAGAGTAGGGTCTGCATTGCATGCTTCATTGAAGCGGGTCTCTAGATTCCCAATAAAGTTATCATCCCAAAGCATGGCATTTATCTCCCATTGCACCTGGATTGCAAGCTCATCTTGACCTTCAGATTGCAAACTGGTCTTAGCACCCTCTTAGCATCACCAAGAATCCTCCTCTTCATAGGGCTACCTCCCTCTAAACTAGATACGGTTGATTCCATCTCACTCTCGTCCATGTTGCACACCCTAATAAAAAAGGCATCTTGAATGCTTCTCATCGCTCTCTTGCACTCGCCCTTACTTAGCTCTTCCCCTACTTTTTACTTAGTGCCGGTGGTTGAGGCCATGCTTGCAATTAGATCTTGTTGTGTGTGTGCAAAAAGCTTTCTCGCTTGACACTAGCAAACAACTGCACTTTTGCCACACAATAGTGAGCAGGTAGGCATCTGACAATAACTCCCACCCTATGCATGCATGAAATGCAAATGCCTACGATTTCAATGTACGCATGCAAATGATTTCAATGCAAATTTTTTAATCACATGCAGTGCACACATGCAAGAAATGATTCTTTCATGCATGCATGCATGAAATGCAAGATAATTTCATAAAAATTTTGATTTCAATGCATGCACGCAAGAAATGCAAGATAATTTCATAAAAAATTTGATTTCGATGCATGCATGCAAGAAATGTAAGATAATTTCATAAAAATTTTGATTTCAATGCATGCATGCAAGAAATGCAAGATAATTTTGTAAAAAATTTGATAAACCCCCCTCCTAGCCAAGGAAACCTAGTTCCAGGTGTGGTCCCAACTAGCCCCCCATTGTATTAAGGATAGGACTAGGAACCACTTCTTGGACCAGGCCCCACCAACATGGAGAGAGGAGGATTTTTACCTCTTCTCAATCCACTGTTAGTGGACAATGACATTGGCGGTTGGCATATATTTTGGGGTGGTAGTACTACCATCAATAGTTTAAGTATAACCGCCAGTAGCAGTAGTACTACCAGTTGTAAAAAGATTAATACTGTTGGTTGTAATAATACTACCGACAGTTATACTTAAACTACTAGTGGTAATAAAAGTACCGGCAATATGTTCACTATTACTATCGGTAATAATGTGTCAGTCTACCGGCAGTACTATTAGCACTACTCCTACTATTTAGACACCATCGGTAGTGTTACTATTACCGCTAGTATGTATCCAATTTTTAGGTCAAGGCCACCTGATAGTGTAAAGCTGTGATTGTAATCGTGAATGCATGAAATATGCCATCATGACACGTAATCACAAGAAAATTCGTGCGTGATTACGTGAATATGCAATCCTCAGAGAGAATAGAGAAGGAAAGTGAGAATGAGAAAGAGGGGAAAGGGCAATAGATAAAATTGGGATGAAAACTCTAAAGGGAGAAGAGGGAGAGAAGAGGAGGTCAAAGATGAGTCCTCTTCTCTCCTTCTCCTCCTCACTTCCATGTGTTGATAGAGTCATAAAAACGATGACATTTAATGGATTGTGGAATTTTGGCACACGAGAAGCAAGAAATGATTAACTTGTGAATGTTTAATCTTGTCATTGATATGACATGCATCATGGGTCCACCATTAGTATTGCATGGGCAAGTTGGGACTTGATGGTTGGACATTAGGAAAAAAGGGAGCTCATTTTGGGGCCTTTGAAGGTTTAGAAAAATAGGCTCTTGACCAATCAGAAGAGGGCCAATGTAACGTTGGAAAAATACCAAAAACCATTAAAAATATGAAATAAGTCATATTCAAAATCTTTTTTTGTTATTATGTTTGACATACGTGATCTTCAAAAGATAAATTTCTGCACAAAATTTGGGAATTCTGACATCGCCAGTGGGTCTTGAGGGGCCAAAACCCTGAAATTGACGTTGGAGAGTTCCAGCTAGCCGAATCGCATTTTTGAGCAAATCCCCTATTTTGGGCATTTTTGCCAAATTTTACATTAAGATTGTGCAAGGCAACATACCCATTGGACACACACACTAAGATGACAGAAGCACAATAATGCAAAGTTTTAACACTCATGAATGCATGATGCATGGTAAGAAATGTGGAAATATGCATAACCATGTAGATGATATCTGATCCACATCAAACTTTGCAAGCACAAGGATCTTCCTCACAATAAAGCCTATGCAAGGTATCATACCCATCGAACACACACAAATGCTAGAAGCATATTGATGGATATTTTTTAACCCTCATGCATGATGCATGGTAAGTAAGGAAACACACATGCCCAATCATGCAAATGATATCCTATCCATATCAAAATCTATGAGTACTATTATCTAGAAAAGAAATCAAGGCATGAGGCCAGGCGCTAGGCATGGCAACGCTCGAGGGCCATGGGGGAGAGGAAACGTGAGGGGAGAAGCATTAACATGGGTGGGAAAAAGGGATTAATAAGGGTGGGAATGAAGAGGGGGACTATGGCACAAGGGGGAAGGGAGAGGGGGAAGAGGAGCATGTACATGATGGGAGGGGGAATGTAGAGATGGAGACATCAAGGGAAGAGAGTCATGCTTTATTTGAAAGGAAGGATGGGGAAAATCAAAGTACTAGCTAGGTGGCTTTACAAGAGTGAGCCTGTCCCATCATAGCCAAGAGAGGGGGTCTCTCCCAATAAATGCATCCTCCCACATGCATGGTGTGTGTGGAGGAATCTTCCATGTGGGCTAGGTGGGTACGCACTCTCAATTGTATGCGACAACCCCTTGCCTCATTTTTCCACATAAATCGAACCCCATATCCCAAGTCTAAGATACTCCCTTGGTCTCTCCCCAAGTTTATAATACATTCAAACATCTAGGAGGACAAGTGGAGGGTTGGCACAAGGAGTCTTGCCACCTCATCCTACTTTCCCCATTATTTAACTTGCACTCTTGTACTATCTACACCCCCTCCACATGGGCCTATCCTACATGGAGGGAATAATTTAATATAATGTCCATCACGGGGAAGGTTGGCACATGGTCATGCCCTGCCACCTCAACCCTGGGCCCCATGCACACCATATTGTATTATACTATTGCCACACATACAAGCACACACACATATTTATGCCTTTTACCTTGGTCAAATTTATCCATAACAATTCCCCCCCCCAGGCAGGGAATGCATAGCATTTCCATGCCTGGGACCATCATGAACAAAGAAGGGCTTGAGATAATGCTTGTTGATCACCTTCTTACCATATGGCTCATGTAGTTCATGTACTTGTATAGACCCATTGCTACATTCCTTGATGACTTTGTATGGACCGGTCCACAGTGGAAGGAACTTTTTATCCATTTGGTGGTCCAATTTGTTATCAAAGCATAGCACAACATCCCCCTCAGCAAAGTGTCTTTCCCATCCCTTGTGAATCTTAGCATCCAAGTGGGCCTTTTGTCGGTTCTTTTGGATCTCTGTTTGATGTAGTGCAAGGCATCGGGTTTCATCTAACTTCTCAAGTTGTACCAACCTGGCCTCCGACATGTTCATCTTCTATCATCCTCTATTATTGTTCCAATCTCAAGGTTGGAATCTCTCTCTAGTGGTAAAACTGCCTCAATACCATACACCAACTCAAAAGGAGTGTGACCTGTAGTTGTTTTATGGGTGATGTTGTAAGCCCACATGACTTCCATGGCCCACATGACTTCAATGACCTTCTGATCCCACTAGCTCCTGTTCCCTATGGCCATTTCCCCCATTGATTTACAAAGGAGGCCATTGGTCCATTCCGTTTGTTCCATGGATGCTAGATAAGAGATGCTAGAAGTGCGATGATCAATACCCATGCGATCCATGAGCAACTCCACTGCTTCATTTAAGAATGGACTCCCATGGTCAGACACTATTTCCATGGGTATCCCAAACCTTGTGCATGAGAGTGCTCTCAACGGAAGCAAGGACGGAAGAAAGAGAGAGAGAGAGACAGAGAGCCACAAGTTTTGGTGGGTGCAGAACCACCCTAATCTTCTTTTTCATTCATTTATATATGTGTTTGAGTATTGTACATAACTGGGGTGAAGGCACAGTGACCTTTAACCCCCACAACCTCCCACTTAAAGGACAATGTGCCTTTAAGGGAGAACAACCAGTGAGCATACTATCCAATGCCCATCAATACATGACAATACTCTTTGTCAGCATATCTGTAGGGTTATCATCTGTATGAACCTTGACAAGCTCTATGCGCTTGTCCTCAAGTACCTCCCTAATGAAATGGTACTTGAACTCAATGTGTTTGGTCTTTGCATGAAAGACCAGATTCTGTGCTAGCTGAATAGCACTCATGGAATCACTATGCAATGTCGGTACACCTGTATGAATCCCCAAATCTCCCACTAGCTAATCAAGCCATATAGCCGCCTTCCAACCCTCTGTGGCTGCAACATACTCAGCCTTTGTGGTAGACAAAGCAATGCACTTCTGTGCACGAGACATCCACGACACTGCACCACCTGCAAAGGTGGACACATAACCAGAAGTGGATCTCCTACTATCCACATGCCCTACATAGTCTGAATCTGTGTACCCAAGTACACGCATGTCTCCTTTACCAAAGCAAATGCACATCTCCTTGGTACCATTCATGTACCTCATGATGCACTTAACTGCCTCCCAATGCCTCTTTCCTGGATTAGCCATATACCTGCTAACAACCCCACTGCAAATGCAATGTCTGGTCTAGTAGCCATCATAGCATACATAAGACTCCCAACCGCTGATGCATAAGGAACCTTAGCCATCATGGCCCTCTCCTCTTCTGATTTGGGACTATCTGTATGACTCAGTTTCACATATGGAGGCAATGGAGTACTCACTGCCTTCCCCCCCTCCATATTGAAACACTGCAATACTTTTGTAACATACTCTTTTTGTGAAAGCCAAAGGAGTTTCCTACTCCGATCACGCGTGATGCGCATACCAAGAATATGACCTGCAAGTCCCAAATCCTTCATATCAAAGGCCTCATGCAACTTGGCCTTTAATGCATCTAGCTCATAAGTATTCTTGCTAGCCAATAGCATATCATCCACATATAGTGCCAGGATTATCAGGCTATTATCCTTAGCCCTTTTAGTGTAGAGGCAGTGATCAATTTCACTCCTCCTAAAGCCCTGGGACCGAATGAAAGCATCAAACTTCTGATACCATTCTCTAGGCGCTTGCTTAAGACCATAGAGACTCTTCTTTAGCTTGCAAACTAAATGCTCTTTGCCCTTTTCTTCAAAGCCTTCCGGCTGCACCATGTAAATTTCCTCATGCAAATCCCCATGCAAGAAAGCTGTCTTGACATCCATCTGCATAAGCTCCATATCCTCTGATGCCACTAGTCCAAGCACGCATCTAAGTGTGGTCATCTTCACAACCGGAGAGAATATCTCATCAAAGTCCACACCCTTCTCTTGCTTGAACCCTTTAGCAACCAAACGGGCCTTGTACCTAGGCACATCATCACCTGTGACCTTCCTTTTGTAGACCCATTTACATGGCAATGCTTTCTTTCCATGTGGCAAAGAAACCAAGTCCCAAGTCTTATTCTTCATAAGTGAACTCATCTCTGATTGCATAGAATACTCCCACTTGCGTTGATCCTCATGCATCATAGCCTCTCTATAGCAAGAAGGCTCCCCGCAATCAGTAAGCATCACATAGTCTACCCCTGGAACAAACCTATCAGGCGGTCTAGACACTCTAGATGATCTTCTCAATGGCATTTCAGCTTGCTGTCCCACCTGCATATCAGCCACATTTGGCTCATCATTTCCACCAATAGATGATCCATCATCTACCCTTGATTGTATACCTGTGGGTGTACTTGGTGGTACCATTTCTTGTACATTTGGTGCATGGACAGCTTGCTGTCTATCAACATATGCAGGTGGATTCACATCCTAGAAAGTGATTCTCCTCATTTCCACATCCCTCATGGGTGCCTTATGCATCTTCTTCTCATTGAAGACTACATCATGGCTTCGTATGATCTTCTTTGCTTTTGGATCCCAGAGACGATAGCCCATCTCTCCACTTTCACCATAACCCAGAAAGATGCATTTCCTAGACTTAGGATCTAGCTTCTTTCGAAGCTCTTTTGGCACATGTGCATATGCCTCACACCCAAATATACACAAATGAGAGTAAGAGGGCTTCTTGCCACTCCATGCCTCTTCAGGAATACTGGCATTTAAGCATTCTACCTGACTGATTCTCAACCAAGGCCAGCCATTACTGAAATACCTGGAACACATCACTCTTCCGAGATATAGCATAAGCCCACACTTTCCTAGTTGCATCATCAATGAATGTCACATAGTATTCAGCCCCGCCTAATGACCGTGTAGGCATAGGACCGCATACATCTGAATGCACCAAATCAAGCTTTTCAAACTCTTTCTTTCCCCTTCTTTTATGGGCTGATTTAGTCTGCTTCCCATAGAGACAGTGCTCACAAAATTCAAAATCAGAGAAACTCAAATGCGGTACATAACCCAAACGGCATAAGAGTTTCATTCCATTCTGGCTCATGTGCCCCAACCTGCAATGCCACAAAGAAGTGCTTGGCTACTCGGTTATTGTAACAACATGATCAAATACCCTTGATACATGTAAGGGATACAAAGTTCCACCTTTCAACTAGGTTGAGATGTGTGCAAAGTATTGTCACCATCGGATATGCTCTGCATGGTCGATTATGCATTATCCAACTTTCAAAGCCAAAAGTGGTGTGAAAACTAGCATCATCTAGCTGACCCACTGAAATAAGACTCTTGGTCAGCTTAGGCACATGTCTCACATGTTTCAAAACAAATGCAGACCCATTTGCAAAAGAAAACTTTATGTCACCTGCTCCCACTATGTCACATGCATAGTCATTTCCAAGATGCACACAACCTGTCTTTCCACTATCATAAGTGGAGAACCATTCCCTATGGGGAGTAACATGGAATGAAGCACCAGAATCCAAAATCCAATCCTGGGAATATGCATCATCTGAAGTGGTAAGCAACTCTGCAGATAAAGTAGACATGAAGAGAACATCATTGTCACTATCATGTGTGACTGCATTGATCTCCTCGATCTTTACTTTTCCTTTGTCCTCCCTTGGACTCTCTTCCTTTTGATTTGCACCCCAATTTGCATTCTTTTTCTTATTCTTTTGCTCTCTTTTCAACTTGTAGCAATACTTTTTCATATGGCCCTTCTTGCCACAATGGTAACACTCAATGTTCCGTGCCCTAGATTTGCTACGAGACTTCCCTCTTTCTTGGGACTTCCCCCTAAACTGTGATCTACCCCTTTGCACATTTAAGGCTGCATCCTGCTTGTTGCCATCCATAGACTTCCGTCTAATCTCCTCGGCCAACAAGCTACCCACAACATCATCAAATTTCAGTACTCCACCAGGTGCAGAGTTACTGACAGCTGTACGGAAGGTATCCCATGAGGATGGCAATGAACATAAGAGAAATATTGCCTTAGTCTCCGCATCAAAATTCATTTTTTGAGCCTGAAGCTGGCTGAAAATAATATTGAATTCATTCAAGTGAGAAGCAATGGAGACCCCTTCCTTCATCTGTAGCTCAAACAACCTCTTCATGAGGTAAACTTTATTAGAGGCAGTTTCCTTCTCATAAGTGGCACACAGTTTCTTCCACAAATCTTCCGTAGTCTGCTCATTTACTACTGTGAAATAAACTGACTCTGCAAGATGAAGTCTAATAGTAGACTTTGCTAATTCATCCAACTCATTCCAATCATCCTCAGACATATTTGCAGGCTTAGCTTCAATCCCTGCCAAGGGTTTAATCTGCTTCTTTTGAATAAGCACATCCCTTATTTGTTCTTTCCACAAAGAAAAGTTTGTCCCATCAAACTTTTTAATGCTGAAAAACTCCTTTTCAGACATGGAAGAGGATGCCATGATGCAAATGAAACAAAATCCCAAATGCTAGTCCCTGCAAGAGAGAATTACACCAAATGCCAGGTGCACCCAAATGTGTATGCCACAATAGAGTGAAATATCACCAAAACTCAAAGCTCAAAGCATCAAAAGATGCATCTGACTCATGTGCATATACTATGCATCCATATGAGCAAATCTGGCCCAAAAGAAAATGCCAATAAGTGCCAAATGACTTAAGCATAAACACTGTCCACTGGCATATGCATCAATAATATCTCATCCAAGAGATCATAGCACTATCAATGCATCACCTGCAATGTGTCAAAGCTGTCCCTTAGCATAAAATAGCATCCATGTGCAAAGCGTCCATAAAAAATAGCATCACATAAGGCAATTTGGGCCTATCAGCGCATCCAATAAGGATCGCAATGCATCCAAATGGCCTATAAATCATCCACTGCAACCCAATGCACACCACGAATGAGCGCACACTGCTCAAACTGCAACCAGAGTGATCTGCATAAGGTATGCTCAAGAAATCATAGTCCCACGGTAATGAGCGCTACTGAAAATAGAACCTGAGATGCCTCAAAACATGGGTGCCATTGCATAATCGGAATCAACAAGAAAATCTGCAAATATCTCTCTTCTGCCAGAACTCTAAAATCCCAACCGATGAGTGAGAAATGGGAGTCAACACTTATCCACTGCCATGTGGCATAAATCTAAGGTTTCAAAACCTTAGAATGAAAAATGCATAACAGAGAGACAAAATCGAATACACAGAGATCTATAACTCTAAAAATCCTCCACCAAATCGTGCAAGAACTGATAGGTAGGGGTTTTTGGGCGTCCGGAACGCAATGGGACAGATGGTTTTGGAAACCGTGGTCTCAATCACTGGGTTCAACACACGGGCTGAAAAACGTTTTTTGAAACAGAGCTGTTTGTAAACTCCACCGGAGTGCGAATGATGAGCAACATAGAAGTTTTAGGACCTCCTGAGTCCACCGGAACTGACAGATTTGCAAATGGTTGCTCCAAACTTGAGTTCCAACACCCAGGCAAAAAACGCAGGAACTGACATAGTGAGTCAGAAATCCAATGAAATGACCCCAGACTCAAGAATGAAGGTGTTTCCAAGCTCCTGAAGTGAAGTGGACACCAAAAGCAAGCAATAGTTGCCTCTACAAGTCAATATGGAGTCTCTGTCATCGAACGGAATAGGGAAAAGCTCAAAAAACGACTTTTTCTTTGAAAGCTCTTAACAGGCTCTCAAAACCACTTTGCAAAGCCAAAGTGACTTTTCCAAAGGCTCCTCCAAGGTCTCTACACACTCGGATGCAAGTAAAGTTGCCCACAAAGCTTCCCACAGAGCTTCTCCTTCCTCCCACAGAGCTGCTGAGCTTCTAAGCATTCACGCACGCTCAGCTAGATCATCCGAGCTCTGATACCAGTTGAGAGTGCTCTCAACGGAAGCAAGGACGGCAGAAGGAGAGAGAGAGAGACAGAGAGCCACAAGTTTTGGTGGGTGCAGAACCACCCTAATCTTCTTTTTCATTCATTTATATATGTGTTTGAGTATTGTACATAACTGGGGTGAAGGCGCAGTGACCTTTAACCCCCACAGTGCAAATACGTTCAAATATGAAATTTGAAACTGCCTTACCATTTGCGGTGGGGAGGGCGATAGCTTCAGCCCACTTAGTGACATATTGAGTGGTTACCAAAAGATACTTCTTTTTGTGGGCAGTCATGGGCAGGGGCCCAATAAAATCTATTCCCCACTTCTGAAACGCATGGATGGACATCACTAGATGATGTTGCCCAGGATGCAAATCCTTCCTACCAAAGAATTGACATGGTTCACAAGTTTTGCAGTACATAGTGACATCCTTGAACAAAGTGAGCCAATAGTACCCAGCATGTAAAATCTTCTTAGCTGTATAGTCAATGGCATAATGGCCTCCACAAAATCCATCATGATAATGCTTTAATATCTTAGGTACTTCATATGCATCAATGGCCTGTCTTAGTACCCCATCCATGCCTTGATGGTACAACACCCCATCAAAGAGAGTGTAGCACCTACTATCTCTATAGATCTTCTTTCTCTCATAGCTAGTACTTTCTAGAGGGAAGGAGAAAGTAGTCGGAAATCTATAGATAACACCATACCATGGATCCCCAACTTCTATGGCCGCTACAAGGGTTACATCGAGGCATTCCTCTAAATCAATCAAAGAATCCTTCAAGTTGGAACAACCCCCTTTTACAATTTTGAAAGAAAAATCATATTCTTGTAAAACTGCCAACCATTTGGCCAACCGGCCCATGAGATTTGGTGATTGAAGAACCTGCTTTGCAAAACCATTGCTAGAGATTATAATGAAGGACTTTCCAACCACATAATGCTTAAATTTCTCAATGCAGAACACCAAAGACAAGGCATGCTTGTCAGCCTCAGAGTAGCATCGTGCAGTTTTGAGCAATTGTCGAGAAGCAAATCGAATAGGATACTTGAATCGATCCTCCCCTTGCAGGAGAAGAATACCTGCCAAAGTGTGCTCACCAAACCTAGGATTGATATAGAAAGTCTTTGACCATAGAATGGGTTCTGAAGCCAGAGCACTCTTGATTTGTACAAACCCATGATCACAATCCTCATCTCAAGAGAAATCAACCCCATCTTTTAATAGCATAGTCATGGGTCGCATCAAAGCAGCATATTGATCAATGAAGCAGAGATAGTATCCTACTAGGTTGACAAATGAGCATACCTGACATTTGGTTGTTGGCGGGAAGAGCTTGAGGATAGCTTCTACCTTCTCGGGGTCGGGCTTGATGCCCTCAGATGAGACAATATGTCCTAGTAACCTCCCTTGAGTGGCTCCAATGGTGCATTTTGTTGAGAGTTCATGCTCAACATCATGTGATTATGTAGCACCATCACGTGATCATATGTGCATAGCACTAACCATATAGAGTGATATAAAGGAAAGGGTTAGATCCCCTAACCCTAACCCTAAAGGGGTTTGTATATATAACTAAATCTAGTGTACAGTTAGTCATTTGTGGTGTGCTCTCTAGCTGTGCCCTCTCTCCTCATCTCCACTCTTCTCCTCTCCCCTCTTCATATTTTGTCATGGTATCAGAGCTTCCTTGTCTTCCGCTGAGACATTGAGATTCTTGAGAGTGCGAGAGAGATTGTGAGATTGAGAGTTCTCTTGAGTGATTGTGAGATCCGTACCTTCACCTCCGTTGAGAGAAATTTCCATTTATTGAGAGGAAATTTCCGTCCATTATTCTTTCTTTGAGTTCTTGAGAGATTTC